>NC_053023.1:519859351-519974656 GCF_003073215.2 Triticum urartu
GGGGGCTATATGATCGTATTCGAATCTTAGCTTAACCCCTTTGGTCCGGTTTACTGGTCGTATTCGAATTAGAAACCCCCTACTTTTAGTTACAAAGTCAATTTATATTGTTTGAAATCTGCTATTTGTCTGACTGGTCTTTGTTGTTTCAAATTTAAAAGATCAGCGCGGTTTTTTCACCGGCTTGATTATTTGACAATAAGCCACCAAAGCATGATAGTCATCAGACATACAGAAGCATTGACTTCTCAAAAGGACTGGATCATCAACTTCATCACACGGGTCATGTAAACCGGTGGTCCAGACGTAAAAGATACAGGTATGACTGTTATTTATGAACAGTTCTTTCTGTGTTAATCAAAGGTTGTTTCAACCTTGCTTATTTTCACATCTGTTTTTGTTTCTTCTACTATGATAAACCATTGGTTATATACCGGGTGTTCTGACCCGTTCGGTGCTAAACCACCAAGCCAGTTTTTTTCTTTTTTACAGGAACAGAGCTAAAATATGATAGAGATAACCATAAATGTGATGTATATATTGACATCAGGAAGCAAAGAGACACACGGGGCATCTTATGCACGATGGCATAGGCAAAATATGTAGTTGTTTCAAGCTAAAATCTATTACAAGGCTTCAAAGAGCCCACAAGATGGTTATCACTCTTCCCTCGCCGGTTCACCTCCTTTTGCTGATTGGAAGCTGGGTTTGGACCAGTCAAAACCGTTCACGGCAATGAACTCTGCTTCATCATCAGTCAGGCCAGCCGGATCAACTTCCGGAGCAAACATATGTTGACGAACCGGTGGGATAAGATCTGTCACCTTGTAAGAGGGAGTCGCCATCTTCTTATTCTGCAAATCAAAACCCGGCTGATATTTGTCAATATTGGTCTCATCTCCAAGAACAGTAGCTTGAGGTCGAACTCCCCTCACGCAGGCAATGAGGTCATCTTGCTCAAATAGAGACCCGTCTTCCTTCACAGTCGGGTACCCCTAGCTACATCCACCGAGTCTAGATCTGGCACCCAGGCTTTGGAGCAGCTCAGGGCAGTCAAGGCTCCGGCTCTGGCACAGGATCGTTTGACCTCTTGAAACCTGGAGGGTAAGATTGACAATTTTTTCAGAACATCGCTCAGCCGATTGGGTCCTTGGTTGGTAGGAGAGATAGCAGCAAGTGCTCATTGAGCGCCAATATACAACTGCTCTACTAAGGTGTAAACCGCCTTTAGTTTGGTCACATTATCTTGGCTCAGATTTTTGCTTCGCGGACCTGCACATATTTTTAAGCAAGGGGTTAGCAGGCGGTTTATATTCTGGGTCAAAAGAAGGTATAAAGGACCAGTGCATATGGCTTACCAAAGATGGAAGAAAACATTTGAGACACCCGGTTTTTTAAACCGGTAAGCTCCGTGGTAACCTCTTCAATAGCTGCTTCAGCTTTTTCAGCGCGTTGTGTCAGCATCGTCTTTTCTTCGGCCCAGGATTTCTTTTTGGCAGTCAGGCTGGTTTTCAATTTTTCCGTCTCAGCAAAACTCAATTGAAGTTTAGAATCAGCAGACTTGATTTCTGCCTCTTGATCCACCAGCCGGGTCTTTGCATCACTTAATTGGGAGCCCAGTTCAGCTAGGGTGTTCTATAAAACATACACAGGTGTGTCAAGGCTTAAACTAAAAGTTATAAAGATTCAAGTCTCAAGTACTTTTCACTGCAATACCACTTGACACTTGGGGGCTAATGTCTGTCAAAACAATTTCTTATGACTCTTATATATTTCAAGTCCCAAGTGTCTTACAAAGTAATAGTACTTGGCAGTTGGGGGCTAATGCATGATATTTAGAAAGTCTCTCAAGATTAAACCGGATTACAATATTTATTGGGACTGGCACAAGACAGTTATGAAATTAAGAACCGGCTCATTTATGATCAAGTGAACCAGCCCTTGGGGACTACAGGTGAAGTTTGCACTATTCTGTTGGACTTTTGAAAGACTTAGAGAGAAAGTATCCATCTATATCATAAAGTTTCCAAATCATTCAGGATCATCATCTGAAGACTTGGGGGCTGGCAGAGTATAAGTAAACCGGAGAACATACCTCATATTTCAGTTGAAGTTGCTTGACCATCTCAATCTCTGACTCACGGCTGGAATGAACATGACTGAGATAGCCGGACAATACGTCATTAGCATTCAGATGACTATAGTGAGAGATATCAAAACGCACTTTCTGTCTCTCCAGGGCTTCTTGTTTAGCGGTGTGTCGAGCTAACACGGTGGGAGTCCCCGGCTCAACAAAACGGCTTCCAGTGATCAGAATGTCATGGTCAGAAGATGATGGCGGGTTAGCCGAGTTGGATGGTCCGGCAGTAGAGGGGTTAAAAACGGTGTCATCAGCTGACGGCTCAGGAGGGTCTAATTGAGCATTGGCAGCCGGGTCTTCTGGTGCTTCAGTTCGAGGGGGAGAAGTTGGCATGGTCGGTTCAGGTGCAAGGATTGACGGGTCTTCTGCCGGTTTAGTCACCTTGGCCTTCTTGGACTTGGCTTGACCACTAAGAAAGAGGTTATGAGACAATTAGTACAAAGATACAGTTTGAAAGACATAGAGGAAAGAGGAGTTTTTCCTTACCCAGGGGCAGTCCTGAAGGCCGGAAATTGAGTCTGAGATGAGTCGCCATAAGAGCGAGAAACCTCCTGCAAAGGTAAAATAAAGTTAGTAATGCAAGATAATAGACTCATTAATAAAAGCAGAAGATCAAGATAAAAGAGACCTCATTCTGATGTTTTTGAGGAGTTTGTTGTACAATGGAAGGCGGTTCATCGTCGTTCCGGGCCTGACGGCGGCTCTCATGTTGCTTCTTTTTCAAAACAAAATGAGGGTCCAAATAAGCTAAAGGGTGCGAAAACCTTACTTTCCGGGTTACCAGTCGAAGTTTCTGTCTTGGCAAATGGGCTGAGTCGGAGGAAATAGTTACCTCTTCTTCTACGGCCTGACTGGCCCCCGTGTCGTCCTGGAAATAGTCAGTGTCAATAAGGTTATTAGAAAACTGGCCAAGGGAGTCAAGGGCTACCTCTGACTCAGAAGTATCATCAAGCTTTAACAGGTCCTCAACGGTGCTCTTCTTCTTCTTAGACCTCCGGGTCGTCTTCTTGGCGGTCATGGCGGCGGCTCTAGCCTTCTTGGCGGCTTCGTGGTCATACTTGGCTTTCCAGAAGTCAGATTTGGCCTGTAAACAAGTAAACAAGATGAAAAGTCATGCAGGTGTTTAAAACGGCTGAGAAAAATACAAAGAGAAAGAGGTCAGGGGTTCTTTACCTCTGGCGCCGGGTTAAGTTTGCAGAAGGGGTTTAACTCGACTTTACTGCAATCTTCATATTTGCCGTTCACCAGAATGGTCGACATTGAAACAATATCTTTTTCAGTTAGTTGAACAGAGCTATGACGAAGAGAGTCATCTGGGCCTCCACCATATTCATACATCAATTTGGATCGGTGGCTTAGAGGGATGACCCGCCACGAGACCCAGCAACGAGTCAAATTAACTCCGGTTAAGCCGTTCCCCAGTAAGGCATTAATCCTTTTAATTGATGGAATAAGCTTCTTACGTTCGGCGGCAGTAAGCTTGTCAGGGAGCGAAAACTTGGAATCTAGAAGATCCGCGCGATAACCCGGCAGTGGTTTCTCATTGGCTGGTGAAGTGTCTTGATAGTAGAACCAGGTCTGATTCCAGTCTTTGGGATGACTCGGCAAGACTATTAGGGGGAAGACGGCGCCCTGTCGGCACTGAATTGAGATGCCTCCAAGTTCCAGGCTAGGGCCATTGGTACACTCATTCTGGTGGTTCAGATAAAAATACTCTCTAAAGAGTTCCACAGTCGGTTCTTCTTGAAGGTACACCTCACAAAGAACTTGGAAATTGTAGATATTGGATATGGAATTGGGCCCGAGATCTTGAGCATGGAGCTTGAAAAAATGGAGAACATCTCTGAAGAACTTTGAGCCGGGTGGTGAAAAGCCCCGATTCATGTGGTCAGAAAAGACAATGACTTCACCATCTTTGGGATTGGGCCGTTCCTCGTCCGGGTCAGGTGCACGGTAAGACATAACATTCTTCCCTGGCAAAAATCCTATGGTGAAGAATTCCTTCAAGTTATCCTCAGTTATTGTGGAGGGGACCCAGTTGCAGACGGTCGGTGCTTTTGACGGCATGATGATCAAAACACGAACTGAAAAGAAAGTAACATGCCGGTTCAATTCAATGGTGATGGTGAAGTTAAATGATGATGCTACAAATAAGTAATGGCGACTTACGTAAGGGCTAATGTCATATAAAGGAAAAAGTAAGCCGGCACCATAAGCCGCCATGACTACAAATATTTGAGAAATACCAGCAACAGAATTGGCTAAGTGTTGAGACAAACAAGTTTCATAATTTCCTGATATTATTTTGGATCAAACGGCCGTTCGAAATGGAAAATATTCTAGACCTAAAAATCCAGCATAGATGAGTTCGTGAGTTCTAATGAGGCTTTTTGTGCCAAGAGAAGGAATCTACTGGTATCAAGGATGGGCACAAAACAGCTACCGCACGAGTACATGTTCTTTTTGGATCAAGAAGAAGCTGCAGTGGAGGAAATATGAAGAAACTAAGATGAACTATGAAGAACATGCAGAAAACCTAGACACCCTAATGCGGATCTGAGGAACAGGAGGGCAAACACTTACAACCACGAATCTTCCGCGGAGAGTCGCCGCCGTTCTCTTGACTAATTCCGGTTGATGCAGCGGTCAAGGTCGACGGGGACGAGGTGCTCTACGACGGCGGCGGAGCTCGAGTAGCGGTGGAGTTGCGAGAGGAAGAAGAGGAAGAGACAGAAGAATGAGAAGGACCGGGGTGTGCCTATTTATAAGGGGATAAGCAAATAGGCGGGCGTGAAAATCAAGGAAGACCCAAATAATGACTATCCAACTAAACGAACGCCTCGATTCTCGGAAGACATTAAAAGCTAAAGATCCATTGAGGGTGACGTCATAACAATTTTTTGTGTTTTCAGAAGATGACGTCACAACGGGTGATAGAATTTTTACAGAAATAGGAAGATGGATTTCATTTAAGTATTGAAGATTGACAAGGAACAAAGTTCAAAGTCAACCTGGGGCCTAATGTTGGGAATATAGCTACCAGGTAAGACCCGCCCAGGAGGGGCTGGGTCAGGCCCAATGGCGGGTTAGAAAGGAAGCCCAGTAACATTCAAGGCGATGGTTTATTAAGACTTATAGAAGGCCTAAGCCCAGAGGCGGCTTAAGGCCCAATATTGTAAACCGCCGTATGTAAGAAAAGACTTGTAAAGAAAGGCATATAAAAGAAGTCACCGAGCCGGACACGTTTTATGAGCCGGCCGGGACTCGGTAGGCCGCCAGGCGTCAACCCATGTATATAAGGGGACGACCCGGCGGAGGCTTAGGGCAAGAAACAAGAGATCGATAACCAAGCCGGCGGATTAGCCTCTTGGTGATCGAAACCCCAGCAATTCCAACACAACTAGATGTAGGCTTTTACCTTCATCGTCAGGGGCCGAAGTAGTATAAACCTCTCGTGTACTTTGTCCCGTTTAACCCCTTTAAGCTTCCTAGTTTCGATGGCCCTACGACTAAGTCCTTTTGCTAGGACATCTGTCGTGACAATTCCATGACACATAGGATAAAACTTCTGATGAAATTCCAATTTCAATCGCTTGTAGTCCCATGATCCCATATCATCACATAGCCTATACCATGTCAATGCCTCTCCCTTCAAAGATAAAGGGAAGACCTTCTTCTTGATAACATCATTGGGCATACCTGCAAGCTTAAATAATCCACAAACTTCATCCACATAGATTAAGTGTAAATCGGGATGCAATGTTCCATCTCCTGCAAAAAGATTAGCTAGTAGTTTCTCTATCATACCCGAAGGAATTTCAAAGTAAAAATTGTCAGTAGGTTCAGTAGGTTGAGGAGCAACTATTTGCTCTACTGGTCGGGGTGAAGATACTCCAAACAAGCCCCTCAAACGATTATGTTCCATAGTAATAAGTGACAGTAAATTTCAGCACACTATATAAAATTTTCCTTACCAAATTCCACCTACGAAAGGCGCTTCACTCCACGGCAACGGCGCCAGAAAATAGTCTTGATGACCCACAAGTGTAGGGGATCTACCGTAGCCTTTTCGATAAGTAAGAGTGTCGAACCCAACGAGGAGTAGAAGGAAATGATAAGCAATTTTCAGTAAGGTATTCTCTACAAGCACTGAAATTATCGGTAACAGATAGTTTTGTGATAAGGTAATTTGTAATGAGTAGCAAGTAATAAAAGTAAATAAGGTGCAGCAAGGTGGCTCAATCCTTTTTGTAGCAAAGGACGAGCCTGGACAAACTCTTATATGCAGGAAAGCACTCCCGAGGACACATGGGAATTATCGTCAAGCTAGTTTTCATCACGTTCATATGATTCACTTTCGGTACTTTGATAATTTGATATGTGGGAGGACCGATGCTTGGGTACTATCCTTACTTGGACAAGAATCCCACTTATGATTAACCCCCATTGCAAGCATCCGCAACTACAACAGAATTATTAAGGTAAACCTAACCATAGCATGAAACATATGGATCCAAACCAGCCCTTTACGAAGCAACGCATAAACTAGGGTTTAAGCTTCTGTCACTCTAGCAACCCATCATCTACTTATTACTTCCCAATGCCTCCCTATAGGCCCAAACAATGGTGAAGTGTCATGTAGTCGACGTTCACATGATACCACTAGAGGGATGACAACATACATCTCATCAAAATATCGAACGAATACCAAATTCACATGACTACTTATAGCAAGACTTCTTCCATGTCCTCAGGAACAAACGTAACTACTCACAAAGCATATTCATGTTCATAATCAGAGGGGTATTAATATGCATAATGGATCTGGACATATGATCTTCCACCGAGTAAACTAACTAGCATCAACTACAAGGAGTAATCAACACTACTAGCAACCCACAGGTACCAATCTGTGGTTTGGATACAAAGATTGGATACAAGAGATGAACTAGGGTTTGAGATGAGATGGTGCTGGTGAAGATGTTGATGGGGATTGACCCCCTATCGATGAGAGGATTGTTGGTGATGACGATGGTGATGATTTCCCCCTCCCGGAGGGAAGTTTCCCCGGCAGAACAGCTCTGCCGGAGCCCTAGATTGGTTCCACCAAGGTTCCGCTTCGTGGCGGCGGAGTTTCTTCCCGAAAGCTTGCTTATGGTTTTTTCCTGGATGAAAGAGTCCATATAGCCAAATATGGGCATCGGAGTGCCACCAGGGGGCCCACGAGCTAGGGGCGCGCCCCCACCCTCATGGACGGTGGGTGGCCCCCTCTGGTACTTCTTTCGCCCAATATTTTTTATATATTCTGAAACGTGCTCCTGTGAAGTTTCAAGACTTTTGGAGATGTGCATAATAAGTCCCTAATATTTGTTCCTTTTCCAGCCCAGAATTCCAGCTGCCCGCATTCCCCTCTTCATGTAAACCTTGTAAAATAAGAGAGAATAGGCATAGTATTGTGACATGATGTGTAATAACAACCCATAATGCAATAAATATCGATATAAAAGCATGATGCAAAATGGACGTATCACGCCCCCTCCCCTAGTCCAATTCAGACTCCTCCCTTGGGGGGCGCCACCCTTGTGGGCTGGCTTGCCTCCGTCCTATGGCCCGTGTGGCCCCATATCTTCCCCGGGGGGGGGGGGGGGGGGGGTTCCGGTAACCCCCCGGTACTCCGATATGTACCTGATACATTCCGAAACACTTCCGGTGTCCGAATACTATCGTCCAATATATAAATCTTTACCTCTCGACCATTTCGAGACTCCTCGTCATGTCCGTGATCTCATCCGGGACTTCGAACAAACTTCGGTCACCAAAACACATAACTCATAATACAAATCATCATCGAACGTTAAGTGTGTGGACCCTACGGGTTCGAGAACTATGTAGACATGACCGAGACACCTCTCCGGTTAATAACCAATAGCGAAACCTGGATGCTCATATTGGTTCCTACATATTCTTCGAAGATCTTTATCGGTCAAACCGTAATGATAACATACGTCATTCCCTTTTTCATCGGTATGTTACTTCATACCTAGTTCAATCTCGTTACTGGCAAGTCTCTTTACTCGTTCCATAATGCATCACCCCGTAACTAAATCATTAGTCACATTGCTTGCAAGGCTTATCATGACGTGTGATACGTCCATTTTGCATCATGTTTTCTTACTATTATTTATGATGTTTTTAACCATAATAAAGCTTTTTGGAGTAATTCTAATGTATTTTCTCTCATAATATGCAAGGTATACACCAAGAGGGAGAATTCCGGCAGCTGGAAATCTGGACCTGAAAAAGCTACGTCAAGTTACCTATTCTACACAACTCCAAATGAGCTGAAACTTCACGAGGATTTTTTATGGAATATAAGAGGAATATTGGAGCCAATAAGTACCAGAGGGGGCCCACTAGGTGGGTACAACCCACCTAGGCATGCCAGGGAGCCCAGACGTGCCCTAGTGGGTTGTGCTCTCCTCGGCCCACCACTGGTGCCCATCTTCTGGTATATAAGTCATTTTGACCTAGAAAAAAAATAAGGAGAGGACTTTTGGGACGGAGCGCCGCCGCCTCGAGGCAGAACTTGGGCAGGAGCACTTTTGCCCTCAGGCAGAGCGATTCCACCGGGGGAACTTCCCTCCCGGAGGGGGAAATCATCGTCATCATCATCACCAACAACTCTCCCATCTTGGGGAGGGCAATATCTATCAACATCTTCAACAACACCATCTCATCTCAAACCCTAGTTCATCTCTTGTGTTCAATCTTGTTACCGGAACTATAGATTGGTGCTTGTGGGTGACTAGTAGTGTTGATTACATCTTGTAGTTGATTACTATATGGTTTATTTGGTGGAAGATTATATGTTCAGATCCAATATGATATTTAATGCCCCTCTGATCTTGAGCATGTTTATCATTTGTGAGTAGTTACTTTTGTTCTTGAGGTCACGAGAGAAATCATGTTGCAAGTAATCATGCGAACTTGATATGTGTTTGATATTCTAATAGTATGTATGTTGTGATTCCCTTAGTGGTGTCATGTGAACGTTGACTACATGACACTTCACCATATTTGAGCCTAAGGGAATGCCTTGTGGAGTAGCAATTAGATGATGGGTTGCGAGAGTGACAGAAGCTTAAACCCTAGTTTATGCACTATTCTGTAAGGGACCGATTGGATCCAAAGGTTTAATGCTATGGTTAGAATTTATTTTTAATAATTTTCTCGTAGTTGCGGATGCTTGCGGGAGGGTTAATCATAAGTAGGAGGTTTGTTCAAGTAAGAATAGCACCTAAGCACCGGTCCACCCACATATTAAAATTTCAAAGTAGCGAACACGAATTAAGCCAACATGATGAAAGTGGCTAGATGAAATTCCCGTGTACTTTCAAGAACGCTTTGCTTATCATAAGAGACCGTTTTGGCCTGTCCTTTGCCTCAAAAGGATTGGGATACCTTGCTGCACATTTTTTACTACTATCACTACTTGCTCGTTACAAATTATCTTGCTATCAAACTACTCCGTTACTTACAATTTCAGCACTTGTAGACATTACCTTGCTGAAAACCACTTGTCATTTCCTTCTTCTCCTCGTTGGGTTCGACACTCTTACTTATTGAAAAGAGCTACAATTGATCCCCTATACTTTTGGGTCATCAAGGCAATTTTCTGGCACCGTTGCCGGGGAGTGAAGCACCTTTGGTAAGTGTAATTTGGTAAGGAAACATGTATATAGTGTGCTGAAATTTATTGTGACTTGTTACTATGGAAAACAATCCTTTGAGGGTTTGTTCGAGGTATCTTCACCTTGTCCGAAACCACAATTAGTTACCCCTCAACCAACTGCACCTACTGAAAATGTTGAATATGAAATTCCTTCAGGTATGATAGAACAACTGCTAGCTAATCCTTATGCAGGAGATGCAACCGAACATCCTGATATGCACTTGATATATGTAGAACAAATTTGTGGATTGTTCAAGCTTGCAGGTTTACCCGGAGATAAAGTTATGAAAAAGGTTTTCCCTTTATATTTGAAGGGAAAAGCATTGCCATGGTATAGGCTATGTGATGATATTGGATCATGGAATTGGAATCATTTGAAATTGGAGTTCCATCAAAAAAATTATCCTGTGCATCTAGTTCACCGTGATCGGAATTATATATATATATATATATATATATTGGCCTTGTGAAGGAGAAAGTATCACTCTAGCTTGGGGAAGGCTTAAGTCAATGTTATATTCATGCCCAATCTTGAGCTCTCAAGAGAAATTATTATACATAATTTTTATGCTCGGCTTTCTCGTAATGATCAAACCATGCTTGTTAATTCTTGTGCTAGTTCTTTTATTAAGAAGACTATTGAATTCCGGAGGATCTTTTAGAAAGAATTAAACGCAACTCTGAAGATTGGGAACTCGACAAAGGTAAAGAGTCGGGTATTAAACTTCAGTATGATTGTGTTAAATCTTTTATGGATACGGATGCTTTTAAAAAGTTTAGCACTAAATATGGACTTGACTCTGAGATAGTAGCCTCCTTTTGTGAATCATTTGCTACTCATGTTGAAATCCCTAAAGAGAAGTGATTTAAATTTCACCCATCTATTAAAGAAGAAACTGAAGAACCAGTACCGGTTATAGAAGAAACTATACTTTATAATGTTGATCCAGTTGTTCCTTCTGCTTATATTGAGAAACCACCTTTCCCTGTTTGGATAAAGGAACGTGCTAAAGTTTCAACTATGGTTAACAAAAGCTATATTAGAACACCTAAGCCTGATGAACAAATTAAAGTAGAACCTAGTATTGCTATGATTAAAGATCTCTTGGAAGAAGATATGGATGGGCATGTTATTTACTTCTGTGAAGAAGCTGCTAGAATTGCCAAACCTGATAAAAAGGACAAACATAGACCTGTTGCTGGCATGTCTGTCATCTCAGTTAAAATTGGAGATCAATGTTATCATGGTTTATGTGACATAGGTGCTAGTGTGAGTGCTATTCCTTACACATTATATCAAGAAATTATGAATGACATAGCACCCGCAGAAATAGAAGACATAGATGTTACTATTAAACTTGCTAATAGAGACACTGTATCACTGATTGGGATTGTTAGAGATGTTGAAGTCTTGTGTGGGAAAATAAAATACCCTACTGATTTTCTTGTTCTTGGTTCCCCACAAGATGACTTTTGTCCCATTATCTTTGGTAGACCTTTCTTGAACACCGTTAATGCTAAGATAGATTGTGAGAAACAAACTCTCGGTGTTAGTTTCTGTGATGAGTCTCATGAGTTTAACTTTTCTAAGTTTGGTAGAAAGCTTCATGAAAAAGAATTGCCTAGTAAGGATGAATCAATTGGTCTTGCTTCTATTGTTGTACCACCTACTGATCCTTTAGAACAATATTTGCTAGACCATGAAAATGATTTACATATGCATGAAAGAAATGAAATAGATAAAAATTTCTTTGAACAACGTCATGTGTCAAAGGATCGAAAGGATCGATATGGTTGACTAGAGGGTGAATAGGCAACTAACAATTTTTAGCTTTCTTTAACAAGTTAAACTTTGCATCAAATAGGTCTAGAAATGCAACTAGGTTGAGCAACCTATATGATGCAACGAGGATAGGTACACAAGCAAGCAAGAGATTATTGAAACAAGTAAGCTTGCTTAAATAAAGGCACGAGATAACCAAGAGTGGAGACGGTGGAGACGAGGATGTGTTGCCGAAGTTCCTTCCCTTTGAGAGGAAGTATGTCTCCGTTGGAGCGGTGTGGAGGCACAATGCTCCCCAAGAAGCCACTAGGGCCACCGTATTCTCCTCACGCCCTCACACAATGCGAGATGCCGTGATTCCACTATTGGTGCCCTTGAAGGCGGCTACCAACCTTTACAAACAAGGTTGGGGCTCTCTCCACAACTTAATGGGGCTCCCAACAAATCAACAAAACCACGAAGCTTCACCACAATGGAATATGGCTCCAAGGTGACCTCAACCGTCTAGGGTGCTCAAACACCCAAGAGTAACAAAATCCACACAAGAAAGTATGGGGGAACCAAATATCCTTTGGTGGAAGTGTAGATCTAGGTCTCCTCCTTCAATCCCTAGCAAATCAACAAGTTTGAGTGGCTAGAGAGAGAGATCGGGCAAGAGAGCTTGAAGGGCATCAATGGTGGAGTGAGAGAGGTCAAAGGTGGGAGTGGTAGGTGGGAGAAGCCCCCTTAAGTAGTCTCCCCACAAATCCAACCGTTACTGCGTTTTTGCACTGCAGCGGTACAACCGGTCCTCGTCCCGGTACAACCGGGACTCACGGTGTAACAGCAGAACCCTACCAAGCGGTACAACCGGACAGGTGGGCGGTAGTACCGGCTAAGAAAGATAACCGGACTAACCGCCTGGCTACCGCACAACCACCGCATCAAAACAGGAGCTTGACCGGTACTTGGGCGGTGCCTGGCCGGAACAACCGCATGGCCTTGAGCTCTTGGGCGGCTAAGTTCTGAGCGGAAGAACCGCTCGGACCACCGGTGGTACCGGTCATCGTGGAACGACCGGACCAACCGGGCCACTACCGCCCAAGAACAGCATCAAACCAGAGGCGAGAGCGGTACTTGAGTGGTACATGGACGGAACCACCGCCCTAGCTGTTGCAGAGCATGGTGGCGGTACCACCACCCGGAGGCAGCGGTACAACCACTTGAGCAAAAGCTGGTGAGTGACAAGACCCAGCAGTACAACCGCTCCAGACAGCGGTACAACCGCTGGGCAGAAACAGAGAGCAGGAAAGAGGGGAAGAGGCAAGGAAAACTCTCTCTCTCACACACACCTGAGGAAGGCAAAGAGAGGGTGAGAAAAGTGTATGTGAACTGATTCCCCCAGAGCTTCCTAATGAGGATTCCCTCTTGATAGTACGGGTACTCTACGACCAAAGAAAATAAAAACGTAGAGGACACGTCTTCGATCTTTTCCTTCGAGAGGTAGTAGCAATCCGATGTAAGCCTAAGCATCGAGAACCTGAAACATATAGCACACGTTTAGACCACAAAGGGTTGTCATCATCATCCAAAACATAAAGTAGGGAAATGCCCTTTCAATGTGCTTAAACACAACTTGCCTATTAAAACTCTAGGAGGTCCTCCTCCACCTAAAGGTGATCCTGTGTTTGAATTAAAACAATTGCCAGACACTTTGAAATATGCTTATCTTGATGAAAAGAAGATATATCATGTTATTATTAGTGCTAACCTTTCAGAACATGAAGAAGAAAGATTATTGGAAGTTCTAAGGAAGCATCGAGCTGCTATTGGATATACTCTTGATGATTTAAAGGGCATTAGTCCCACTCTATGTCAGCACAAAATTAATATGGAACCTGATGCTAAACTCATTGTTGATCACCAACGTCGGTTAAATCCGAAGATGAAAGAAGTGGTAAGAACGGAGATATTAAAACTTCTGGAAGCAGGTATAATCTATCCTATAGCTGATAGTAGATGGGTAAGTCATGTTCATTGTGTTCCTAAGAAAGGAGGTATAACTGTTGTTCCTAATGATAAGAATGAACTTATTCCACAAAGAATTGTTAGAGGCTATAGAATGGTAATATATTTTACAAAATTAAACAAAGCAACTAGAAAAGATCATTACCCTTTGCCTCTTAGTGATCAAATGCTTGAAAGATTATCTAAGCACACACACTTTTGCTTCCTTGATGGATATTCTGGCTTTTCACAAATACCTGTTTCTCAACCTGTTTAAGAAAAGACCACTTTTACTTGTCCTTTTGGAACCTATGCTTATAGACATATGCCTTTTGGTTTATGTAATGCACCTACTACGTTTCAAAGGTGTATGACTGCTATATTCTCTGACTTTTGTGAAAAGATTGTTGAGGTTTTCATAGATGACTTTTCTGTTTATGGGAAGTCCTTTGATGATTGTTTAAGCAATCTTGATCGAGTTTTACAGAGATGTGAACAAACAAATCTTATCTTGAATTGGGAGAAGTGCCACTTTATGGTTAATGAAGGCATTGTCTTGGGTCATAAAATTTCTGAAAGAGGTATTGAAGTGGACAAAGAAAAGGTTGATGCAATTGAGAAAATGCCATATCCCAAAGATATAAAAGGTATTCGTAGTTTACTAGGTCATGCTGGTTTCTATAGGAGATTTATCAAAGACTTTTCTAAAATTTATAGGCCTCTCACTAGTGTCTTGCAAAAGGATATTCCCTTTCTTTTTGATGATGATTGTTTAGAAGCCTTTGAAACACTCAAGAAAGCCTTAATTTCTGCACCTATTGTTCAACCACCTGATTGTAACTTGCCTTTTGAAATTATGTGTGATGCTAGTGATTATGCTGTTGGTGCTGTTCTAGGACAAAGAGTTGATAAGAAACTTAATGTAATTCATTATGCTAGTAAAACTCTAGACAGTGCTCAACGAAATTATGCTACTACTGAAAAGGAATTCTTAGCAGTTGTGTTTGCTTGTGATAAATTTAGACCTTATATTGTTGATTCCAAAGTAATTGTTCACACAGACCATGCTGCTATAAAATATCTTATGGAAAAGAAAGATGCTAAACCTAGACTTATTCGATGGGTTCTCTTGTTACAAGAATTTAATTTACATATCATTGATAGAAAAGGAGTTGAGAACCCAGTAGCTAATAATTTATCTAGGCTTGAAAATGTGCTTGATGACCCACTACCTATTGATGATAGTTTTCCGGATGAGCAGTTAGCTGCAATAAATGTTGCTCACAGTACTCCTTGGTATGATGACTGTGCTAATTACATTGTTGCTAAATATTTACCACCTAGATTTACATACCAACAAAAGAAAAAAAATCTTTTATGATTTAAGACATTACTTTTGGGATGACCCACATCTTTATAAAGGAGTAGATGGTATTATTAGACGTTGTGTACCCGAGCATGAACAGGGACAAATCCTACGGAAATGTCACTCCGAAGCTTGTGGAGGGCATCATGCTGGAGATAGAACTGCTCATAAGGTATTGCAGTATGGATATTATTGGACTACTCTCTTCAAGGATGCTCGTAAGTTCGTCTTATCTTGTGATGAATGTCAAAGAATAGGTAATATGGGTAAGTGTCAAGAAATGCCTATGAATTATTCACTTGCTGTTGAACGATTTGATGTTTGGGGATTTGATTATATGTGACCTTTTCCTTCCTCTAATGGGTATATGATACGTCTCCAACGTATCTATAATTTTTGATTGCTCCATGCTATATTATCTACTGTTTTGGACTATATTGGGCTTTATTTTCCACTTTTATATTATTTTTGGGACTAAACTATTAACCGGAGGCCCAGCCCAGAATTGATGTTTTTTTGCCTATTTTAGTGTTTCGGAGAAACAGAATATCAAACGGAGTCCAAACGGAATAAAATCTTTGGGAACGTGATTTTCTCACCAAACGTGATCCAGGAGACTTGGACCCTACTCCAGGGAGTCAAAGAGGAGGTCACGAGGGTGGGTGGCGCCCCCCTAGGGCGCACACCCCTGCCTCGTGGGCCCCTCGGTGCTCCACCGACGTACTCCTTCCTCCTATATATACCTACATACCCCCAAACGATCAGAATAGGAGCCAAAAACCTAATTCCACCGCCGCAACTTTCTGTATCCACGAGATCCCATCTTGGGGCCTGTTCCGGAGCTCTGCCGGAAGAGGGCCGTCATCACGGAGGGCTTCTACATCATCCTAGCCCCTCCGATGAAGTGTGAGTAGTTTACCTCAGACCTTCGGGTCCATAGTTAGTAGCTAGATGGCTTCTTCTCTCTCTTTGAATCTCAATACAAAGTTCTCCCCCTCTCTTGTGGAGATCTATTCGATGTAATCTTATTTTTGCGGTGTGTTTGTTGAGATCGATGAATTGTGGGTTTATGATCAAGTCTATCTACGAATAATATTTGAATCTGATGTAAGCCTAAGCATCGAGAACCTGAAACATATAGCACATGTTTAGACCACAAAGGGTTGTCATCATCATCCAAAACATAAAGTAGGGAAATGCCCTTTCAATCTCCCCCTTTTTGGTGGATGATGACAACAACACGATTTGCAAGAGATAAGTCAATGAAATCTAGACGGAACTCCCCCTGAATGTGTGCCCCAACAAGTACTAGCTGTTAGAAAGCATGGGCACACTTTCAGGACTAGACTCCCCCTAGATTTTATAGACTCATCACTCTGAGCTCAAAAGGATAGACAAAATAATACGTAGAGGCAATAATAATGATAAAGACCTACGAATAAACGGAGTATCAAGTCTAGCAAGTCTCACACATAGCACGGAACGAAACAAGTCCACAAACAAACACAAAAACACGAGAACAAGAGAAAACAACCCAAGCAAATCCCCGAGACCTATAGAACCCACTCCCCCTTTGGCATCAAGACACCAAAAAGGAAAAGAGTGAAGCTAGCGACCCAAAGCTCAGGCGTCCTCCTCTGACTCCTCAGTCGCATCTGGATCTTCATCATCAGAGTCATCATCGTCATCGTGATCAGATTCTTCCATGGCATTGTCAGCTGCTGCAAACGAGGATGACGGCTGGGGAGGGGCTTCATCATCAGTCCAGGTGCTATGGGTAGAGATCCAACGCTCCTCTGGGGTGATTCTCTTCTCAGAGCCACTTTGAACCTGCATGTTGAGGTGCTTCATCATTGCAATTTGGCGACGCCGTGCGACCTTCTCATTGACATGTGCCTCATACATCTTCTTCTGGATGTCAGCCTGGAGACAAAAGGTCTTCTTTACCTTGGCAGTAAGTTTGGCCACCCACGAAGGCTTGGCCCCTGGCTCCAGCTCAAAGTCCTCATCGTCAGAAGTAGCATAGACATCCTCAGGAGCATGTTCAGGGAAGCGAGGCTCGGCATGCTTCTTCTTCTTAAGGAGCTTGACCTCATGAACAGTGAGGTTGTCTGGAGAAGTGAGGAGCTCTCCAGGACGACGAACATCCCACACAGAGTTCAGAAAGCACATGAAAAACGGAGCATAGATTGGGACTTTACGGTAGATGACCATGTTGTACATCTCATGCCACAGCCAATTTGACACATCAAATGTTGCCCCTGTCCCCACCATGGTCTTCATAGCAACCATCAAATCAACCAGATAGCCATGAATTTCATCTTGATTGCCCACCTTGGGCAAGAGCACATTGCGGAACACTCGGTGCATGATGTCATAGACCTTCTCCAAATCCTTGGATTCTCCAATAATCCTACGGCCCCGAATGTACAGAGGGGCAAGCTTCTCCTTAGGCATGGACTCAGGAAAATCATGAGGGCAAATGCCACCCCTTCCTTGCAGACCGGTATCCTCGTACCCAATAGCATTGCAGAAAGCCCTCCAGGGAACGTGAAACAATTCATCGCGACACATGAAGATGAGAGAGCGCGCATCATCTTCCCCAAAATGAACTATGGCATAGAACTGATGGATGAGTTGAACATCAAAGTCACAGTTGACTGACATGATCTTGACAAGATCAAACTCCTCGCAGAGAGCTAACGCCTCACCAAAATACTCCATGTTGTTCCTCCAATGATCAAAATCAATCGTCCACTGCTTGGCATATCTATTCTTGTTGTGCTCAAAGAGTTCAATAACAATCCGCACTTGCATCTCATTCCGGAACTGAACAGTGGTCCAACGGGGAGCAATGGGAACCTCATACGGATTCTTTGAGCGGTAGGCTTCCCAATCCTTGGCTTTCCAACGATGCAACGGCATGACCACACGTTGCTTAGCAGCTGTAGACTTTTCACGGCAAGTGGGCTTGGTGGGAATCACAACTTCTTCATCATCTGACACAACCGGGCGCAAGGTCCTTCATGCCCTCTTCTTGGTCTTGCGAGGAGCAGAGCGAGAACTAGAGCCACCTGAACACACACACGAAAAGAACACACAAAAACCCAACAAGGATGAGAGGATTGCACCCACTAGCAGAAAAGGAACAAGTTGCAACAACAGAGAAGATAGAACAGTGCTTAGTGGTTGATATACTCTAGTTGTACCGGATCTTCCGCCGGTAGTACCGCTCCAGCGGTTGTACCGCCCGTAGGGGCGGTAGAACCGCTGACAGTGGCACTACCAGGGAAGATAGATCTAACCGAGGCATACGAATCACACAAGTAATATCCCGAATTCTAAGTGCTGCAAACAAGACAGGAGGCTAACAAAGAACTCTTCTAAGCCATAGATCGAACACTAAACGCGGAAAGAAGGGTAAAGCCCTAGGCAAGGAATAACCCTAAACAAAAATCTAGAGGCAAAGAACACGAGGCATTACCACCATCCATGGGAAGAGATCGGAAGGCCTCCACGGAGAGCCAAGGATCCGAAGCGCGAGACGCACTCCGGGGCAGGGGTAGAGATGGCCGGCGGCTAGGGCAAGAAAAAGAGGAACGAGGACGAAATGAAAAAAGACAACCCTTCAGCCCCGTCGAGTATATATAGGCCCGTACGCACGCCCCGGTAGAACCGCTTAGGGGAGCGGTTGTACCGCTCGTCTGGTACAGACCGATGGATGGAGGCGGTACTTCCGGTGCCTGGAAGGCAGCGGTAGTACTGCACGGCAACAACCGGTAGTACCGTACGTGGGTTACCGTGGGATTGTGCGGTGGAACCGCCCAGGCACCGAACGGAAACCCTTGGGACGGCACAACCCGGTACCGGCGGTAGAACCGCTTGTGGTACCGGTTGTACCGCCCGACCACCTAAGCCCAAGCCAAGATCAAATGAGTGCAATCTGAAGGGAGGAAGAAGGGGCACAAAACAGGAGAGAAACAACACCCTAGGAGAACCTAACACAAAGAGCAAAGAGAGAAAGAGAGAAAACAACACGAGACCAGCAAGGCTAACTCCAACTCCCCGAAGAGAGGACGGTGGCCGAGGCCACCTATGTTTGAGTCAATTGGTATGGCACCGCGAAGAATTATCCTTGGGTCCATGACCAAAACTCGTCTTTGAAGCACAAGTACCATAAAATATGGCTAATGTGAAAGACACAATCAATTTATGCATAATGGGGGGAGGGAGAGTTCATTGAGAGAACAACACTCCCCCTATGTCCATGCCTACACCTAAACTAGACAACAAGTTGAGCGTGGTAGGGTGTGCAAGGGTTCAAGCCACATTTCTCGAATCAATGATATTTAGCTCATGCCTTAACTCGCGAAATCTTGCTTCATCTAAGGGCTTCGTGAAGATATCTGCAAGGTTGTCATGAGTGTTGACATAGTTGAGCTCGATCTCTCCTCGTCTAATGTGATCCCGGATGAAGTGATACCGGATCTCAATATGCTTCGTCTTGAAATGTTGTACCGGATTGAGAGAGATCTTGATGGCACTTTCATTGTCACACCAAAGAGGCACTTTGTCACAAGTGACACCGTAATCCTTTAAAGTTTGCCTCATCCGTAGGAGTTGAGCACAACAACTACCGGCGGCAACATACTCCGCCTCAGTGGACGAGAGAGACACACAACTTTGCTTTTTGGAAGACCAACTTACCAAAGAGCAACCAAGGAATTGGCACCCTCCGGAAGTGGACTTCCTATCCACTTTGTCTCCCGCCCAATCGGAATTCGAGTACCCTACAAGCTTGAAGTTTGATCCTCTAGGGTACCATAGGCCAAAGTTTGGGGTATGAGCCAAATATCGAAAGATTCGTTTGACCGCCACATAGTGACTTTCCTTAGGTGCGGCTTGAAACCGTGCACAAATTCCCACACTCAACATGATGTCCGGTCTAGATGCACAAAGGTAAAGCAAGGATCCAATCATGGAACGATATACCTTTTGATCCACCACTTTACCATTGGGATCTAAGTCAAGTTGGCACTTGGTGGGCATTGGAGTGGAAGCCGGCTTTACGTCACTTAGCTTGAATCTCTTGAGCATGTCTTGAGTGTATTTGGATTGATTGATGAAGGTTCCTTCTCTTCTTTGCTTCACTTCGAACCCTAGAAAGAACTTCAACTCTCCCATGGAGGACATCTCAAACTTTGAGGTCATGAGAGCGGCAAATTCCTCATTGAAAGCTTTGTTAGGAGAACCAAAGATAATATCATCAACATATAATTGGCACACAAACAACTCCCCTTTGACCTTCTTAGTAAAAAGAGTGGGGTCGATTAGCCCAACTTCAAAACCATGGTCTTGTAACAACTCAGTAAGGTGGTCATACCATGCATGTGGGGCTTGTTTAAGGCCATAGAGCGCCTTATCGAGTTGATACACATGATCGGGAAAGTAGGGATCCTTGAACTCGGGGGGTTGCTTGACGTAAACCAATTCATTAATGGGACCATTAAGAAAAGCACTCTTCACATCCATTTGTTGTAACTTAAAATTATGATGAGAAGCATATGCAATTAACAAGTGAATGGATTCAAGACGAGCAACGGGAGCAAAGGTTTCACCGTAGTCGATACCCTCGACTTGGGGGTAGCCTTGTGCTACCAAACGAGCCTTGTTGCGAATGATAATCCCATGGGCATCTTGCTTGTTCTTGAATATCCACTTGGTTCCAATGACATTGTGGTTCCCCGTTGGCCTTGGCACCAATCTCCACACTTTGTTGTGCTCGAAGTTGTTGAGTTCTTCGTGCATGGCATTGAGCCAATCCGGATCTTCTAGCGCCTCATAGACCTTCTGGGGTTCCACACAAGAGACAAACGCGTGATGCTCACAATAATTTGCTAATTGTCTACGAGTGCTTACCCCCTTTCTTAAGCTTCCAAGCACATTCGTCATGAGATGATCCTTGGTGGAGAGCTTGGATGCAATCTTGGCGGCACGATGCTCTAATTCCTCCTCGGTGGTGAGTTCAGGAGCGGTTACTTGATCATCTTGAGCGCCGTCATGAACTTGTTCTTGATCTTGAACTTGCTCAGGGGAGAGAACTTGACCTTGGGGATCACTTGGTGTGTCAACACCGTCTTGAGTATGATCTTGCCCTTGGTCTTGTTCATGAGGTTGAGGGCCTTCACTTTGTTCTTCGGAAGCGTGTGGGCCTTGGGTTGGTGATGGCTCCACTTGAGTGGAGCATTGTCCTTCTCCTTCGGCCACAAGGGGTTCCTCAATGGGTAGGATAAAACCAACACCCATTCTTCTTATGGCTTGAGGAGGAATTTCATCACCTACATCACAAGTGCCACTTTGCTCCACTTGGGAGCCGTTATTCTCATCAAACTCCACGTTACATGTCTCCTCAATAAGTCCCATGGATTTATTGAGGACACGGTAAGCATGAGAGTTTGTAGCATAACCAACAAATATGCCCTCATGAGCTCTAGCCTCAAATTTAGACAACCGAACACCTTTCTTGAGAATGAAACACTTACACCCGAACACCTGGAAGTACTTGAGGTTGGGCTTGTTACCGGTGAGTATCTCATATGGAGTCTTGTTCAAGCCCTTGCGGAGGTAGAGCCGATTGAATGCATGACACGCGGTGTTGATGGCTTCGGCCCAAAAGTTGTACGGAGACTTGAACTCCGCCATCATGGTCCTTGCCGCATCCATCAACGTCCGCTTCTTCCTTTTCGCAACACCGTTTTGTTGAGGGGTGTATGGTGCGGAATATTGATGCTTGATTCCCACATCACTAAGAAATTCATCCAAGGTGTAGTTCTTGAACTCGGTGCCGTTGTCACTTCTTATTGTCAAGATCTTTGCATTGTGTTGACGTTGTGCTTCATTTGCAAAGTCAATGACGGTTTATTGGGTCTCGCTCTTCCTCTTGAAGAAATACACCCACGTGTACCTTGAGTAGTCATCCACATCACCAAGCAATACTTCCTACCTCCAAGACTATCGAAGGATGGAGGCCCAAAGAGATCCATGTGAAGGAGCTCCAAAGGCCTCTTTGAATAAATGATAGTCGTGGGAGGGTGAGCCTTCTCATGTAGCTTTCCTTCGATACAGGCACTGCAAGCACGATCTTTAGCAAAACTAACATTCGTTAGTCCACGGACATGGTCCCCCTTGAGGAGACTTTGCAAAGATCTCATATTGACATGGGCTAAACGGCGATGCCAAAGCCATCCCACATCAACTTTAGCCATTAGGCATGTCGCGGTCTTAGTGGGTCGCTCTGAAAAGTTAATCACATATAGACCGTTCTCGACATGCCAACAAAGGCTACTTTAAGAGTCTTGCTCCACAAGAGGGCCACGGTATCGATATCAAAGAAAGTGGCAAAGCCCATGATTGCAAGTTGACGAACGGAAAGTAAATTGTATGCAAGGGACTCAACAAGCATGACCTTCTCGATCATGAGATCATGAGAGATGACCACCTTGCCAAGTCCCAATACCTTAGAAGATGAGGCGTCACCCCACTCGACATTGGTGGGCATAGATGGAACCTTGTGCACGTCCACCACCAAGTCCTTGCTTCCGGTCATATGATTTGTAGCTTTGCTATCAAGCAACCATGATCCACCACCGGAAGCAAACACCTACAAGAGATCAATGCTTGGTTTTAGGTACCCATTTTGTAATGGGTCCTTTGATGTTAGTAACAAGGGTCTTAGGAACCCAAATAGACCATTCAATGTATTCATGAAGAGAACCAACAAATTTGGCATAAACATGCCCTTCACTAGCACGACATAACACATAAGAAGGATTAAAATCGCCGGCTTTGTTGGGAGGGGTGACATTGCCCTTCTTGACATTATTCTTCTTCTTCTCCTCGGGGGCACTCTCTCCCTCCCTCACAAAGGTTTGCATGAGAGGAGGAGGCTGTTTGGTCTTGTCATTCTTCTTCTTGTTCTTGGAGTCGGGGACGTACCCAACCCCTTCCTTGGCCACACCTCCCTTTTGGTTGGTCAAGAGATCGTTGAGGTTCTTCTTGCCTTGTATGCAAGTCGCAAGACCTCTCTCAAGTTGCTCCTTCAACTTAGCATTTTCCTCAACAAGATGTATATGCTCACAACATGGGTTAGTAGCATTTGCATTATCAATTAAAACCATATGAGGAAAAGTTGCTTTCTCCTTAGTTAGCTTCACTTGGAGTTGATCATGAGACTCCTTGAGACTAGCGTGAATACCCTTCAAGGCCTTGTGGGCCTTGTCAAGTATATCAAACTCCTCTTTGAGTCTAGCAAGATCAACCCCGAGTTTGGCCTTCTCAGAATTTAGCACACGAGAAACAACGAGGGCATGATCATAATCTTTCTCTAACTTAGCATGATCTACATTGTGTGACTCCTCAAGAGCCAAACGAAGACCACGCTCTTCCTCAAGAGCATTGGAAAGATCCGAAATATCATCGGCATAGTCACGACTATGTCCTTCCATCTTAGAGATGGTGTCTTCATGAGCCTCGATCATGTCATTGGCCTCACCAAGTTGTTCCAAGAGAGCAGTTAAGTGCTTCTTGGATTTTCCCTTGAGTTTGCCCATAAAGGCCTCAAACTCGTTAGCCTCCACATTAGCTCCCTCAAATTCATTAATGCTATCCGTTGGGGAAGGATGATTAATGATGGTAGTTTTGATGTTGGAGGTTACCTTGTTGGTGGCTTTAGCCATGAGGCACTTGGCGGTGATGCTCTCGTTGGGTGAGTCGAAGAGAGACACCCGTGACGTTGTTGCAATGGCAACGGAGGCCATGGCAACCGACTCATCATCTTCATTCATTGCAAACTCATCGGCCTCATCTTGTACCACTTCATAGTTGGAGCGTTGAATGCTTGCGCTTCCCTGGTAGAGAGACATGACACAATGCCATGCATCTTTGGCCAAGGCGAAAGGACGAAGATGAGGTAGGTCTTCGGGTGGAATAGCATCTTGAATGATGAAGAGAGCATTCTCATTGAATTGATTGTCCGCGGCTTCTCGAGGAGTGAAGTTGCTTGGATCATGTGGATAGAAAACTTCTTCAATGATTCTCCAAAGGTTAGTGTTCACATGATTTAAATGACGTTTAAAGCGGTAAACCCAAGAATCAAAATCCTCATTTTTCACAATCTTAGGGGGAGGAACGGCATGATTCAAATGAGTGGAAGGAACCGGTCCACCATAAACAAGTGGTGGTTCCACATGGGCAAAGATGCCGGTGCCATTCTTGCCACTAGAAGAAGGAGCCTTCTCACTACTAGCTTCCCCCTTGTCGGGGATAGCATCCGTCACCTTGTTGGCGGGATCACCCACTTTCAACGGTGCGGTGGATAGTTTAAGTCTCTCAAGAAATTTAGTAAACATGCTTTCGACTTCGGTCATCATGGAGGTTTTCAATGTCTCCAAGGCCACATTGAACTCCTCACGAGAGACCGAAGTTCCCCCATATCCCGTAGACGAGATCGGATTCACACCAGAGTGTTCCTCCACACCGTCTACGGTATCAACCATACTCTTTGGACGGTAAAGTCCTTAATAAAGAGACGAGGCTCTGATACCAATTGAAAGGATCGATATGGTTGACTAGAGGGGGGTGAATAGGCAACTAACAATTTTTAGCTTTTCTTTAACAAGTTAAACTTTGCATCCAAATAGGTTGTCTAGAAATGCAACTAGGTGAGCAACATATATGATGCAATGAGGATAGGTACACAAGCAAGCAAGAGATATGAAACAAGTAAGCTTGCTTAAATAAAGGCACGAGATAACCAAGAGTGGAGACGGTGGAGACGAGGATGTGTTGCCGAAGTTCCTTCCCTTTGAGAGGAAGTACGTCTCCGTTGGAGCGATGTGAAGGCACAATGCTCCCCAAGAAGCCACTAGGGCCACCGTATTCTCCTCACGCCCTCACACAATGCGAGATGCCGTGATTCCACTATTGGTGCCCTTGAAGGCGGCTACCGAACCTTTACAAACAAGGTTGGGGCTCTCTCCACAACTTAATTGGAGGCTCCCAACAAAACCACGAAGCTTCACCACAATGGAATATGGCTCCGAGGTGACCTCAACCATCTAGGGTGCTCAAACACCCAAGAGTAACAAAATCCACACAAGAAAGTATGGGGGAACCAAATATCCTTTGGTGGAAGTGTAGATCTAGGTCTCCTCCTTCAATCCCTAGAAAATCAACAAGTTTGAGTGGCTAGAGAGAGAGATCGGGCAAGAGAGCTTGAAGGGCATCAATGGTGGAGTGAGAGAGGTCAAAGGTGGGAGTGGTAGGTGGGAGAAGCCCCCTTAAGTAGTTTCCCCACAAATCCAACCGTTACTGCGTTTTTGCACTACAGTGGTACAACCGGTCCTCGTCCCGGTACAACCGGGACTCACGGTGTAACAGCAGAACCCTACCAAGCGGTACAACTGGACAGGCGGGCGGTAGTACCGGCTAAGAAAGATAACCGGACTAACCGCCTGGCTACCGCACAACCACCGCATCAAAACAGGAGCTTGACCGGTACTTGGGCGGTGCCTGGCCGGAACAACCGCATGGCCTTGAGCTCTTGGGCGGCTAAGTTCTGAGCGAAAGAACCGCTCGGACCACCGGTGGTACCGGTCATCGTGGAACGACCGGACCAACCGGGACACTACCGCCCAAGAACAGCAGCAAACCTGAGGCGAGAGCGGTACTTGAGCGATACATGGACGGAACCACCGCCCTAGCTGTTGCAGAGCATGGTGGCGGTACCACCGCCAGGAGGCAGCGGTACAACCGCTCGAGCAAAAGCTGGTGAGCGACAAGACCTAGCGGTACAACCGCTCCAGAGAGCGGTACAACCGTTGGGCAGAAACAGAGAGCAGGAAAGAGGGGAAGAGGCAAGGAAAACTCTCTCTCTCACACACACCTGAGGAAGGCAAACAGAGGGTGAGAAAAGTGTACGTGAATTGATTCCCCCAGAGCTTCCTAATGAGGATTCCCTCTTGATAGTACGGGTACTCTACGACCAAAGACAATAAAAACGTAGAGGACACGTCTTCGATCTTGTAACATCCCAAAATTCTAAATTTTGGAATGTTATAATAAATAGATAGATTTGACTGATTGTTTGATTGATTGTCTGAAAGTGAGTGAATTCGAAACTTTTGAAAGTTAAATGAGAGGGAATAAAAGGACTTTCCCAAACTTTCATATTTGTTTTCTGATCTCCGTGAATTCAAATTCTTTTCAAATACAAAACCCTAGAGAGAAGATGACATGACTTCTTCCATTTTAAAATGAAAGGGGTGTTTGAAAAATATTTGAATTCCATTGGGAAATATTTTCCACTTTAGAAACTTTATGCAACTCAATGATTTTCACGAGAGAAGATAAAATGACTTCTTCAAATTATGAAATATGAGTTGGGAGTTTCAAAGGATCAATTTCAAGTCCTTTTGGAATTAATTTTCAATTTGGATTTATTTGAGTTTTATTCAAATTATTTTTCTCCAAAAATAAAATATATGGAAATTAGGGTAACATGATTCCCTACATTAGAAAATTGGAGAAAAATTTATTTGAAATCATTTTGGTATTTTTAAAATGATTTTAGTTGGATTTTAATAGACCAGTAGCACTCTTTGAATTATTAGAATTCATGTGTATTTTATTTAATGATAGGAAAATGTTCACCGTGTAGAAAATCTTTTTCTGAAATTTTTGATATATTATATGCCTATGTAAAAGTTTTATTTTTGCTTTTATTTTTGTTTTGCTGGAAAAATGTATTTAAAAAAAATCTCTCGCGCCGACCGACTGGGCCACGGCCCAGCCACCCAGCCGGCCCAAAACGGGCGCCGCCTTCGCCCCGAGTCCAGGCGCTGCACGCGCCGCCGCCGCACCGTGTCCGGCGCGGACACCGCCGCCGTTGCCCCCTCCCGCAAGCTCCGCGCCTCCCCTCCGCGCTTAAATAGCGGAGCACCGGGCCCCGCCTCTCTCTCCTCGTCGCCCCGCGCCGCATCTCGCCGGAGATCGCCTCCAATCGCCGGACGCCGGAGCCGCCCGCGCTGCGCCGCCCCTGCTGCTCGCCGCGCGCCGCCTCGCCTCGCTGCCGCCTCTGCTGCCTCGCCGCACTGCCGCCCCGCGCCGCCCGCGACGCCCCTCACCGCTGCCGCTGCTTCCGCCGCCACCGGAGCCGCCGCCAGAGCCCTGCGCCGCCTCGCCGGAGTAACCACCGTCATCGCTGGTTCTTTTGGGTGAACCGGTATAAACCGTAACCCGCCTCGGTTTTATTTTAAGTTCGGTTTAAAAAAAACCTAGACTAGATCTGTTTTTTTAGGTTTTACTAAACAGCGAACGTCCAATGTTTAGACCGTATAAACGAACGTTCGCTTTTTAGTCTTTTTCTTTTTCTTTTAGTTTTCGGCCAGGGACCTATCTGTGATGTTTTCTTTACAGATTAGTCCCTGTTCTTCAAACGGTCATAACTTTTTACTCGTTAGTCCAAATCCAATGAAACCAACGCCCACGTCTTCATTATGAACCCCTCTATCCATTAATCCAACTCAAACATGTTTTTGAAAAGTTTAAAATTTGAATTAGATCAGATTTGAATTCAAACTTTGTTTGATCACAACTTGAGTTTCGTAGCTCCATTTGAGTTGATTCTTTTTGCAAATCGAAGCTCTTGACCTAAACATTCTAATAAGGCCAAATTCACATAATTTTGGTACTGTTAGAAATTGTTTTATGTTGCAAGAGTTATTTGCTTGGTTTTGATGTTTCTGAATCGTCTTCTTCGTTCTTTCTGATCTCTTGAGTGATTGCTTATGGTGGTTACTATTGCTTGCTTACGATAGATTGACCGGAGTGTGACAAGTAGATCTATCAAGAGTTTTGAGTGCGAATCATCTTCATCAACATTGCAGGCAAGTTCACACTTTGATCATACCTTTTCTACAACCCAGTTTTATTGCATTAGATCAACCCTCACACATTGCATGATTAGGATCTAATTAAATTGTGGGATGGGAAGTAGATGAGGTAGTACCTATTACCTGTTTATTATGAAACCTTTGGGAGTTACTTCTACGTTTGCTTATTATGCCATGCTATGCTAGTAGACGTGGATTGGGTGAGTGATATCCATGACAGATGTGAGTTTGTTAATTTTAATGGTTTATCTAAGGTGGCAACTTAAACACACATCTGGGTGGATTGAGGCACCTGATGTCTATCAGGACTTGCCTGTTTTTATTTCGGACCGCCACCCAGGCTCAAAGGGATCATAAGATCATTCATGCTAGTAACTTCCGTATGCAGCCACAAGCCATTATGGGCTCTGGCATAGTTGACTAAGTCGTGCGAACTCTTACAGGGTAGACTAGCAGATGTAGGGGATGTAGGTGGTACGGTCTACCCGAACGTAAGGTGCTAGCGCTTCTGAAAGACTGTGTCTCGGTCATCCGTTTCTCAAACACCATGTAGTGTGAGAAACCAAACGGAGGCGATCGAGTCTTGTGGGGAAAAGTGCGCAAACCTCTGCAGAGTGTAACAAACTAATCATGATTAGCCGTGTCCCCGGTTATGGACATCTTGAGTATCTAGTTCTTGAATTATCCTGTTGATCTCATACGTTACTTTAAATAAATATTGTTGGGTTTTAATGATGTTACTTAATTGGGATTGAGAATGCTGTTAACCATTCTCAATGTTCAACAACCACCATGATAGCTAATTAAATTTATTCCTTTGAAGTAGGGAAAAATTGGCTTTACGCAAAAACCTTATAACCATAGAGCTTTTCCACCAGCCAAATATGCATGTAGTGATAGCCATTGTTCATCATTCTCTATGGTGTGAATTTGCCAGTACATTCAATGTACTGACCCGTTTCGGGCTGCAACGTCTCATGTTGCAGGTTTCTTACGACGAGTAAGTGATACGTTAGGGTTACGATTTCTACACTCAACTTTGCCGTTGGTGTTGATGGGAATCCACAACCTTGTTGCTTCCGCTATTTGGATTGAGGTAATAGTATTTACGTTACTTTATACATGTGATTTACCTCTGTTATAAATCCTTCGAGTACTGTGTGTGTCAGCATACCGATCTAGGGATGACACTTAAGCACAGAGACTTGATCCATTCGGGTCGGGTCGGTACAAGATGGTATCAGAGCACATGTTGACTGTAGGATGTGACCCTAGAAATTGGCAAGCCCATAGCAAAGATTTTTCTCTACAACTTTCCCTTTCAAAAGATCTTTTACCTCTCTTCTCTTCTGAGCTTATTCAAAAATTCCCTTTAGTGAGACCATACCCCTTTCCCCTTTTGACCACTCAAAGATTCCACTGATGAGATCACTCCAAGAAGTACAAGATATCGGACAACTAAGACCACTTCAGAATGAAGAGTATTTTTCCGTGCATCTGAATAATGGAAACTACAGCTGTTGAAGACTTTGAAGACTAGGAGAATTGGAGGCTCTGAAGAATCCCCAGATTTGTATGACCTAGGAAGGCTACCCTTATGGAACTTGGCAGACTATGGAAGTTGTCAATACCCGAGATCAAGGTGTATCGAAGAAAGACTGAAACAAGGAGCATGAGAACTCGAAGTTTTGTCAAAGAAAACCCTAAGGCAGGAGATATCAACTATGGAATGATAGCTCATGGGAATGACAAGAGCAGAAACACGGTTATCCGTGATGTCATCGCCCGCTGATGCTATTGTCACCATGCTGAGTTAAGGATGCATTTCTTCAGAATGGATTTGATGGAAGAAGGCTGATGGAGCACCTATTAGTAAGATGAAGTTTTAACCTTAGCCGGTGTATCACCAGGATCTGAAGTAGTACATCAAGAAGTTTAAGGTGCAGCTCCATGAAGCCGTATTTTGACAAGGAAGCATTTCGTGAAGAACTTAGGTCCAAAAAGCTAAAGTAGCAGCTAGAGGAGCAAAACTCAAGAAACCGGAGATTCGTCAGGAACTAGACCATGGTTCATGCCAAGGATGTTGAAACCAGAAGTTTGAAATGCAACTCCAGAATATTAAAGGATGTCGCGAGGGACTTCGCGTCAACAGAGATGATCTGGCAAAAGGATTTGAGAAAGACAAGCATGATCGAAAGAAGCCATCGAAGACAGGAACAAGACTTGAAGAGTTTGGCGACGTTGACCTTTAGAAGACCAAACCCCTGTTATATACCTACGTTAGATGCGACGTTTGTGAGCTGTCATTTGTTTGTTGTTTTTCGACAGCCACAACAAAAATCTTTCTTTTCAAAACCATTGTTTGTATTGTGTGTATCCCTCTCTATCCCTCTTATCTCACCCCAAAACCCTTGGACCCCATAGAGGATGAATGGAGATGAGCTTGTATTTTCGGGACCAATGAGTCAATTGGAGACAGACCGATGGATTCAGAACATGGAGGATCATATGGAGAATAACCCTATAGTTGGACATGATATGACCCAGCATGCTCTTCAGTGCTTTGAAAGAGGTGCTGCTACTTGGTGGAGAATGTACCAAACCATGAATGGATGGCAAGGAGTAACCACTTGGAAAGAATTTAAGTTGACTTTGCTAAAGTCTCGTCTTGTGTCCCAGAATTTGAAGCCTTATGGGAAGGATATGAAGAAACCTTGCGCCTGCAAGACTTGTGGAGAAATAGGACACACCCATAAAGAACACAAGGATGAATGCCCTAATTGCGAAGGAAGTCACCCAGCTGAAGAATGCCCAACTAGGCAGATCACTTGTTTCTTGTGTGAAGGGACTACCCACTACCCTGCACAGTGTCACATTTACACCATGGTACAAGGAACCATCCAGCAGAAAAAAGAAGCAACGAAAGGAGCCCTAATGGGAATTTTAAAAGAACCTGCGATGAAGGACGAGGTGGAGGACACACCCAAAGAGGAACCAATTAAACCCTACACCAAGTCTTGCTATTCATGTGGAGAAGAAGGACACATCTCCCAGAATTGTATGAATGGGAATCTAGTAGAATTCCCGGCTGAGGAAGTAGAGTATGACCCACAGGAAATAGAAGCCCTGATTGGAATGGAAAAGACCAGAAAGAGAAGTAGATTGGATTCCAGGAAGGATCTGAGTCATGTCACCTGTTATGGGTGCAAGGAGTCAGGGCACTACCACAACAATTGCCCAAAAAGGAAGCCAAGGACCCAAGTAGGCTATATAATCACAAGGAAACCTCGAATCTTCCCAGAAGTAATATGTTTCCGTTGTAATGAAGCAGGGCACTTTGCCAGGGAATGCCCCAAGGAGAAGGAAACCTGTGCTAGGTAGTTGAGTTTGCAACAGAAGTAATGGAGTAGTAGAAGTGAGAACATTTTCTTGAGGTGTTGAGTTGAGACCTGTAATGGAAAAGCGAGAGATTGTAATCACTTGAGAATGAATAAAGTTAGCATCGTTGGTACTGATATGGATTTTATGAGTTGTTACTCTATGAAGGAGAATTTTGACCATTCTGAGGATAAGAGAAATATGGTCTATGGAAGATTTGTGCATTTTAAGGGTGGTAATACCCTGTAATGGATTTCGGACAAAAATGAATACGAGTTTTGTCTCGATATGTGTGATGCCCCAAGAGTATGTGGGATGAAGTTGGAGACCGACAGTTGTTTGGACCAAAGGTGATCAAAGGAGTCAGAAGAGAATGTTAAGTTGATTCGAGATAGACTGAAGGTAGCTCAGTCCAGGCAGAAGAGTTATGTAGACTCAAAAACTCAAGGAGGTAGTCTATGAAATTGGAGACCGAGCATGTCTTCATGTGTTCCCTCTGCGAGGAGTTAAACGATTTGGAGTTAAGGGACAGTTAGCCCCGAGATTGTAGGACCATACCGAGTTTTGGAGCGTATGAGAGAAGTGGCCTACAAGTTTGAGCTACCCGAAGGACTGTCAGGAGTTCATGATGTGTTTCACATTTCCCAGTTGAAGAAGTGCCATGCAGAGATGGCCAGTATTCCCCTGTAAGGACGCTTGACCGCGGAAAGGATAATGATGTTCCACGAAGTGGAATATGGACTTCCTAAGTATAAGTTTTTATCTCGGTATGAGGGATATCCCATGAGGATGAAGAGATGAAGTACTATTGGATATAAAGGAGGTATGATGTTGGTAATATGGAGCAATGGAAACCCCATGACAAGTCTGAGTACTCACGTCTTGGTTTGGTGCCAATAGAAGGAAAGAAGACAATACAATTGGATGGATTCTAAGAAGCTGGAAGTTAGAAGTTGGAATAGCGATAAGTTTCCCGATGATAAGTTCAAGGACTACAAGTGATGAGGTGTGCCATAACCCACAGGCCCCAGGACCTGCCAAGAAGCAAGAACATTCTTGCTGAAGGAAAAACCCTGGAAGTGGATATACCTTTGTCGACAGACGATTTTATAGGAGTTTACGCAAAACCTGAGGGTTGTGAAGGAACGATAGATGTTGGTCTGGCTTGCAGAATCAATGGATTATTCCAAATTTGGTTCGTCGACGAGAGAAATTCTGCAATGCTTGTGAGGATGACCGAGTGTTACAATGCGAGATTCGCTAAACCGTATACAAGGTAATGATTTGGGTGCGGGATGGATTGATCACCATACCGACTTACTCTTATTATTCGCCTTGCTATATGGGATGGTAAATCTGAGTGACTTGCCTATAGTAGAGAGACGACGATATTAAACCTTGTTAAACCTTATAATGGTATAAGAATTTTTCCCTTGTACACGGCAGCTTTTTGCCAACCGTAGGTTATACGGTGAGGATCAACCCAGACCCATTTCCTGCAGGAGAAACCATAAATTGTTGACCACCATGAGATATCGATAGTTGTTTAGTTTTGGCGCCAGACCCGTCAGCTAAGAAGACCCAATCTCGAAATAACCTTACCAAGAGGAAAGGACAGAAGAAATGAGGAAAAGGTTATGCCACTACTGGAAGAGCCCAGAGAAGGAATTTGCCGAGAATCTGAGAAGACCGGCCCCGTCAAGAATAAGGATGGAGTATATGAGTATTGATGGGACCGTAACCATGTTTCTAAGGGTGGTAGCACCCCAGACCCCTTTGATGATCGATGGATTTTGAGGAGACCCCCAAACCCTAACCTTTTCTTGCTAGCCTCTCCGAATCTCGAGGACGAGATTCATTTTAAGGGTGGTAGGTTTGTAACATCCCAAAATTCTAAATTTTGGAATGTTATAATAAATAGATAGATTTGACTGATTGTTTGATTGATTGTCTGAAAGTGAGTGAATTCCAAACTTTTGAAAGTTAAATGAGAGGGAATAAAAGGACTTTCCCAAACTTTCATATTTGTTTTCTGATCTTCGTGAATTCAAATTCTTTTCAAATACAAAACCCTAGAGAGAAGATGACATGACTTCTTCCATTTTAAAATGAAAGGGGTGTTTGAAAAATATTTGAATTCCATTGGGAAATATTTTCCACTTCAGAAACTTTATGCAACTCAATGGTTTTCACGAGAGAAGATAAAATGACTTCTTCAAATTATGAAATATGAGTTGGGAGTTTCAAAGGATCAATTTCAAGTCCTTTTGGAATTAATTTTCAATTTGGATTTATTTGAGTTTTATTCAAATTATTTTTCTCCAAAAATAAAATATATGGAAATTAGGGTAACATGATTCCCTACATTAGAAAATTGGAGAAAAATTTATTTGAAATCATTTTGGTATTTTTAAAATGATTTTAGTTGGATTTTAATAGACCAGTAGCACTCTTTGAATTATTAGAATTCTGTGTGTATTTTATTTAATGCTAGAAAAATGTTCATGCCGTAGAAAATCTTTTTCTGAAAATTTTGATATATTATATGCCTATATAATATTTTATTTTTGCTTTTATTTTTTTGCTGGAAAAATGTATTTAAAAAAAATCTCGGACCGACTGGGCCACGCCCAGCCACCCAGCCGGCCCAAACGGCGCCCCTTCGCCCCGATCCAGCACTGCTACGCGGCTGCCGCCGCACCGTGTCGGCCGCGGACACCGCCGCCGTTGACCCCTCCCGCAAGCTCCCGCCTCCCCTTCCGCCCTTAAATAGCGACACCGGGCCCCGCCTCTCTCTCCTCGTCGCCCCGCGCCGCATCTCGCTGGAGGATCGCCGCCAATCGCCGGACGCTGGAGCCGCCCGCGCCGCGCCGCCCCTGCTGCTCGCCGCGCGCCGCCTCGCCTCCGCTGCCGCCTCTGCTGCTCGCCACTGCCGCCCGCGCCGCCCGTGAACCCCCCTCACGCTGCCGCTGCCTTCGCCGCCACCAGAAGCCGCCGCGGAGCCCCCGCGCCGCTCGCAGATCGCCGGAGTAAACCACCGTCATCGCGGTTCTTGGGTGAACCGGTATAAACCGTAAACCGCCTCGGTTTATTTAAGTTCGTTAAAAAAACCTAGACTAGATCTGTTTTAGGTTTTACTAAACAGCGAACGTCCACTGTTTAGACCGTATAAACGAACGTTCGCTTTAGTCTTTTTTCTTTCTTTAGTTTCGGCCAGGGACCTATCTGTGATGTTTTCTTTACAGTTTAGTCCCTGTTTAAACGGTCATAACTTTACTCGTTAGTCCAAATCCAACGAAACCAACGCCCACGTCTTCGTTATGAAACCCTCTATCCGGATAAACAACTCAACATGTTTTTGAAAAGTTTAAAATTTGAATTAGATCAGATTTGAATTCAAACTTCGTTTGATCATAACTTGAGTTTCGTAGCTCCGTTTGAGTTGATTCTTTTTGCAAATCGAAGCTCTTGACCTAAACATTCTAATAAGGCCAAATTCACATAATTTTGGTACTGTTAGAAATTGTTTTATGTTGCAAGAGTTATTTGCTTGGTTTTGATGTTTCTGAATCGTCTTCTTCGTTCTTTCTGATCTCTTGAGTGATTGCTTATGTGTGGTTACTATTGCTTGCTTACGATAGATTGACCGGAGTGTGACGAGTAGATCTATCAAGAGTTTTGAGTGCGAATCATCTTCATCAACATTGCAGGCAAGTTCACACTTTGATCATACCTTTTCTACAACCCAGTTTTATTGCATTAGATCAATCCTCACACATTGCATGACTAGGATCTAATTAAATTGTGGGATGGGAAGTAGATGAGGTAGTACCTATTACCTGTTTATTATCAAACCTTTGGGAGTTACTTCTACGTTTGCTTATTATGCCATGCTATGCTAGTGCGTGGATTGGATGAGTGATATCCATGACAGATGTGAGATTGATAATTTTAATGTTATCTAAGGTGGCAACTTAAACACACATCTGGGTGGATTGAGGCACCTGATGATCTATCAGGACTTGCCTGTTTTTATTTCGGACCGCCACCCAGGCTCAAAGGGATCATAAGATATTCATGCTAGTAACTTCCTTGTGCAGCCACAAGCCATTATGGGCTCTGGCATGGTTGACTAAGTCGTGCGAACTCTTACAGGGTAGACTAGCAGATGTAGGGGATGTAGGTGTACGGTCTACCCATCGTAAGGTGCTAGCGCTTCTGAAAGACTATGTCTCGGTCATCCGTTTCTCAAACACCATGTAGTGCGAGAAACCAAACGGAGGCGATCGAGTCTTGTGGGGAAAAGTGCGCAAACCTCTGCAGAGTGTAACAAACTAATCATGATTAGCCGTGTCCCCGGTTATGGACATCTGAGTATCTAGTACTTGGATATCATGTGAATCTCATCATGTTACTTCTAATTATGTTGTTGGGTTTTAATTGTTTTAATGGGATTGAGAATGCTGTCAACCATTCTCAATGATTCACAACCACCATGATAGCTAAATAAATTTATTCCTTTGTAATAGGGAAAAATTGGCTTTACGCAAAAACCTTATAACCATAGAGCTTTTCCACCAGCCAAATATGCATGTAGTGATAGCCATTGTTCATTTTCTCTATGGTGTGAATTTGCCAGTACATTCAATGTACTGACCCGTTTCGGGCTGCAACGTCTCATGTTGCAGGATCATCTTACGACGAGTAAGTGATACGTTAGGGTTACGATTTCTACACTCAACCTTGCCATTGGTGTTGATGGGAATCCACAACCTTGTTGCTTCCGCTATAAGGATTGAGGTAATAGTACTTACGTTACTTTATACATGTGATTTACCTCTGTTATAAATCCTTCGAGTACTGTGTGTGTCAGCATACATCAGGGATGACACTTTAAGCACAGAGGCTTGATCCATTCGGTCGGGTCGCTACAGATCTTTTCCTTCGAGAGTAGTAGCAATCCAATGTAAGCCTAAGCATCGAGAACCTGAAACATATAGCACACGTTAGACACAAAGGTTGTCATCATCATCCAAAACATAAAGTAGGGAAATGCCCTTTCAATGTGCTTAAACACAACTTGCCTATTAAAACTCTAGAGGTCCTCCTCCCCTAAAGTGATCCTGTGTTTGAATTAAAACAATTGCCAGACACTTTGAAATATGCTTATTTTGATGAAAAGGAAGATATATTCCATGTTATTAGTAGTGCTAACTTTCAGACATGAAGAAAGAAAGATTATTGGAAGTTCTAAAAGGAAGCACCGAGCTGCTATTGGATATTACTCTTGATGATTTAAAGGGCATTTAGTCCCACTCTATGTCAGCACAAAATTAATATGGAACCTGATGCTAAACCCATTGTTGATCACCAACGTCGGTTAAATCCGAAGACGAAAGAAGTGGTAAGAATGGAAATATTAAAACTTCTGGAAGCAGGTATAATCTACCCCATAGCTGATAGTAGATGGGTAAGTCCTATTCATTTTGTTCCTAAGAAAGGAGGTATAACTGTTGTTCCAATGATAAGAATGAACTTATTCCACAAAGAATTGTTAGAGCTATAGAATGGTAATAGATTTTACAAAATTAAACAAAGCAACTAGAAAAGATCATTACCCTTTGCCTCTTAGTGATCAAATGCTTGAAAGATTATCTAAGCACACACACTTTTGCTTCCTTGATGGATATTCTGGCTTTTCACAAATACCTGTTTCTCAACCTGTTTAAGAAAAGACCACTTTTACTTGTCCTTTTGGAACCTATGCTTATAGACATATGCCTTTTGGTTTATGTAATGCACCTACTACGTTTCAAAGGTGTATGACTGCTATATTCTCTGACTTTTGTGAAAAGATTGTTGAGGTTTTCATAGATGACTTTTCTGTTTATGGGAAGTCCTTTGATGATTGTTTAAGCAATCTTGATCGAGTTTTACAGAGATGTGAACAAACAAATCTTATCTTGAATTGGGAGAAGTGCCACTTTATGGTTAATGAAGGCATTGTCTTGGGTCATAAAATTTCTGAAAGAGGTATTGAAGTGGACAAAGCAAAGGTTGATGCAATTGAGAAAATGCCATATCCCAAAGATATAAAAGGTATTCGTAGTTTACTAGGTCATGCTGGTTTCTATAGGAGATTTATCAAAGACTTTTCTAAAATTTATAGGCCTCTCACTAGTGTCTTGCAAAAGGATATTCCCTTTCTTTTTGATGATGATTGTTTAGAAGCCTTTGAAACACTCAAGAAAGCCTTAATTTCTGCACCTATTGTTCAACCACCTGATTGTAACTTGCCTTTTGAAATTATGTGTGATGCTAGTGATTATGCTGTTGGTGCTGTTCTAGGACAAAGAGTTGATAAGAAACTTAATGTAATTCATTATGCTAGTAAAACTCTAGACAGTGCTCAACGAAATTATGCTACTACTGAAAAGGAATTCTTAGCAGTTGTGTTTGCTTGTGATAAATTTAGACCTTATATTGTTGATTCCAAAGTAATTGTTCACACAGACCATGCTGCTATAAAATATCTTATGGAAAAGAAAGATGCTAAACCTAGACTTATTCGATGGGTTCTCTTGTTACAAGAATTTAATTTACATATCATTGATAGAAAAGGAGTTGAGAACCCAGTAGCTAATAATTTATCTAGGCTTGAAAATGTGCTTGATGACCCACTACCTATTGATGATAGTTTTCCTGATGAGCAGTTAGCTGCAATAAATGTTGCTCACAGTACTCCTTGGTATGATGACTATGCTAATTACATTGTTGCTAAATATTTACCACCTAGCTTTACATACCAACGAAAGAAAAAAATCTTCTATGATTTAAGACATTACTTTTGGGATGACCCACATCTTTATAAAGGAGTAGATGGTATTATTAGACGTTGTGTACCCGAGCATGAACAGGACAAATCCTACGGAAATGTCACTCCGAAGCTTGTGGAGGGCATCATGCTGGAGATAGAACTACTCATAAGGTATTGCAGTATGGATATTATTGGACTACTCTCTTCAAGGATGCTCGTAAGTTCATCTTATCTTGTGATGAATGTCAAAGAATAGGTAATATCGGTAAGCGTCAAGAAATGCCTATGAATTATTCACTTGCTGTTGAACCATTTGATGTTTGGGGATTTGATTATATGTGACCTTTTCCTTCCTCTAATGGGTATATGATACGTCTCCAACGTATCTATAATTTTTGATTGCTCCATGCTATATTATCTACTGTTTTGGACTATATTGGGCTTTATTTTCCACTTTTATATTATTTTTGGGAATAAACTATTAACCGGAGGCCCAGCCCAGAATTGCTGTTTTTTTGCCTATTTTAGTGTTTCGAAGAAACAGAATATCAAACGGAGTCCAAACGGAATAAAATCTTTAGGAACGTGATTTTCTCACCGAACGTCATCCAGGAGACTTGGACCCTACTCCAGGGAATCAAAGAGGAGGTCACGAGGGTGGGGGGCGCCCCCCCTAGGGCGCACACCCCTACCTCGTGGGCCCCTCGGTGGTCCACCGACATACTCCTTCCTCCTATATATCCCTACATACCCCCAAACGATCAGAACAGGAGCCAAAAACCTAATTCCACCGCCGCAACTTTCTGTATCCACGAGATCCCATCTTGGGGCCTGTTCCGGAGCTCCGCCGGAAGAGGGCCGTCATCACGGAGGCTTCTACATCATCATAGCCCCTCCGATGAAGTGTGAGTAGTTTACCTCAGACCTTCGGGTCCATAGTTAGTAGCTAGATGGCTTCTTCTCTCTTTTTGGATCTCAATACAAAGTTCTCCCCCTCTCTTGTGGAGATCTATTCGATGTAATCTTCTTTTTGCGGTGTGTTTGTTGAGACCGATGAATTGTGGGTTTATGATCAAGTCTATCTATGAATAATACTTGAATCTTCTCTGAATTCTTTTATGTATGATTGGTTATCTTTGCAAGTCTCTTCGAATTATCCGTTTGGTTTGGCCAACTAGATTGGTAGTTCTTGCCATGGGAGAAGTGCTTAGCTTTGGGTTCGATCTTGCGGTGTCCTTTCCCAGTGACAGAAGGGGCAGCAAGGCACGTATTGTATCGTTGCCATCGAGGATAACAAGATGGGGTTTATTTCATATTGCATGAATTTATCTCTCTACATCATGTCATCTTGCTTAAGGCGTTACTCTGTTTTTAACTTAATACTCTAGATGCATGCTGGATAGCGGTCGATGAGTGGAGTAATAGTAGTAGATGCAGAATCTTTTCGATCTACTTGTTAGGGACGTGATGCCTATATACATGATCATGCCTAGATATTCTCATAACTATGCTCAATTTTGTCAATTGCTCAACAGTAATTTGTTCACCCACCGTAGAATACTTATGCTCTTGAGAGAAGCCACTAGTGAAACCTATGTCCCCCGGGTCTATTCTCATCATATCAATCTCCATCACTTTAATCTTGCTTTGCTTTTTTACTTTGCTTTTACTTTTTACTTTGCATCTTTATACCAAAAATATTATATCTATCAGATCTCACTCTCGTAAGTGATCGTGAAGGGATTGACAACCCCTAATCGCGTTGGTTGCGAGTAGCTATCGTTTTGTGCAGGAACGAGGGACTTGAGCATGGCCTCCTACTGGATTGATACCTTGGTTCTCAAAAACTGAGGGAAATACTTACGCACTCAGCTTCAGCATCCCTTCCTCTTCGGGGAAAACCAACACAAGCTCAAGACGTAGCAAGAAGGATTTCTGGCGCCGTTGCCGGGGAGTCTACGCAAAAAGTCAACATACCAAGTACCCATCACAATCCCTATCTCTCGCATTACATTATTTGCCATTTGCCTCTCGTTTTCCTCTCCCCCACTTCACCCTTGCCGTTTTATTCACCCTCTCTCTCTCTATCCTCCCTCTCTATTTGCCTCTTTTGCCCGCTTGCTTTTTGTTTGCTCGTGTGTTAGATTGCTTGTTGTCGCGATGGCTCAAGATACTACAATTGTGTGACTTCACCAATACCAATAATAATGATTTCCTTAGCACTCCGATTGCTCCTCTTACCGATGCTGAATCTTGTGAAATTAATACTGCTTTGTTGAATCTTGTTATGAAAGATCAATTCGCCGGCCTTCCTAGTGAAGATGCGCTACTCATCTGAATAGCTTCATTGATTTATGTGATATGCAAAAGAAAAAATATGTCGATAATGATGTCGTTAAATTGAAGCTATTTCCTTTTTCGCTTAGAGATCGTGCTAAAGCTTGGTTTTCGTCTTTGCCTAAAAATAGTATTGATTCTTGGAACAAGTGCAAAGATAGCTTTTATCTCTAAGTATTTTCCCTCCCGCTAAGATCATCTCTCTTAGAAACGATATTATGAATTTTAAGCAACTTGATCATGAACATGTTGCACAAGCTTGGGAGAGGATGAAATTAATGATACGTAATTGCCCTACACATGGTTTGAATTTGTGGATGATTATACAAAAAATTTATGCCGGATTGAATTTTTCTTCTAGAAATCTTTTAGATTCGGCCGCGGGAGGCACTTTTATGGAAATCACTTTAGGAGAAGCTACTAAACTCCTAGATAATATTATGGTTAATTATTCTCAATGGCACACTGAAAGATCTACTAATAAGAAAGTGCATGCGATAGAAGAAATTAATGTTTTGAGTGGAAAGATGGATGAACTTGATCATGAACATGTTGCACAAGCTTGGGAGAGAATGAAATTAATGATACGTAATTGCCCTACTCATGGTTTGAATTTGTGGATGATTATACAAAATTTTTATGCCGGATTGAATTTTGCTTCTAGAAATCTTTTAGATTCGGCCGCGGGAGGCACTTTTATGTAAATCACTTTAGGAGATTCTACTAAAATCCTAGATAATATTATGGTTAATTATTCTCAATGGCATACTGAAAGATCTTCTAATAAAAAAGTGCATGCGATAGAAGAAATCAATGTGTTGAGTGGAAAGATGGATGAACTTATGAAATTATTTGCTACTAAGAGTGTTTCTTGTGATCCTAATGATATGCCTTTGTCCACTTTGATTGAGAATAATAATGAATCTATGTATGTGAATTTTGTTGGTAGGAATAATTTTGGTAACAATGCTTATAGAGGGAATTTTAATCCTAGGCCATATCCTAGTAATCCTTCTAATAATTATGGAAATTCCTACAACAACTCTTATGGAAATTATAATAAGATGCCCTCTGAATTTGAGAATAGTGTTAAAGAGTTTATGAATTCGCAAAAGAATTTTAATGCTTTGCTTGAAGAGAAATTGCTTAAAGTTGATGATTTGGCTAGAAACGTTGATAGAATTTATCTTGAGATTGATTCTTTAAAGCTTAGATCTATTCCTCCTAAGCATGATATCAATGAGTCTCTCAAAGCCATGAGAATTTCCATTGATGAGTGCAAGGAAAGAACCGCTAGGATGCGTGCTTCCAAAGATGCCTTTATTAAAGCATGTTCCTCCAATTCCTATGAAAATCAAGATGAAGATCTAAAAGTTATTGATGTGTCCCCTATTAAATCTTTGTTTTGCAATATGAATCCTGATGAAACTGAATATGATCTTCCTGTACCTAGAAGGCGTTCTAAAAATTCAGAGTATTTAGATCTTAATGATGAAATTGATGAAAGTGGGATTGAAAGAAATAAAAATCTAGATGTTGCTAAACCCACTATATTGGATTTAAAGGAATTTAATTATGAAAGTTGCTCTTTAATTGATTGTATTTCCTTGTTGCAATCTGTGCTAAATTTTCCACATGCTTATAGTCAAAATAAAGCCTTCACCAAACATATTGTTGATGCCTTGATGCAATCTTAAGAAGAAAAACTTGAGTTGAAAGTTTCTATCCCTAGAAAACTCTATGATGAGTGGGAACCAACTATTAAAATTAAAATTAAAGATCATGAGTTTTATGCTTTGTGTGATTTGGGTGCTAGTGTCTCTACTATTCCCAAGACTTTGTGTGATTTATTAGATTTCCGTGATTTTGATGATTGCTCTCTAAACTTGCACCTTGCGGATTCCACTATTAAGAAACCTATGGGAAGAATTAATGATGTTCTTATTGTTGAAAATAGGAATTATGTGCCCGTAGATTTCATTGTTCTTGATATAGATTGCAATCCTTCTTGCCCTATTATTCTTGGTAGACCTTTCCTTAGAACGGTTGGTGCGATTATTGATATGAAGGAAGGGAATGTTAGATTTAAATTTCCATTAAAAAAGGGCATGGAACACTTTCCAAGAAAGAAAATAAAATTACCATATGAAACTATCATGAGAGCCACTTATGGATTGCCTACCAAAGATGGCAATACCTAGATCTATCCTCGCTTTTATGCCTAGCTAGGGGCGTTAAACGATAGCGCTTGTTGGGAGGCAACCCAATTTTATTTTTATTCCTTGCTTTTTGCTCCTGATTAGTAATAAATAAATTATCTACCCTCTGTTTTGGTTATGTTTTTTTTGTGTTTAATTAGTGTTTGTGCCAAGTAGAACCGTTGGGAAGACTTGGGGAAAGTCTTGTTGAACTTGCTGTAAAAAACAGAAACTTTAGCGCTCACGAGAACTGCTGTCATTTTTATTTGATGAGTGATATTGTGACGCCCCCGATTTGACCGTACACTAATCATGCATGCAAATGTGTACGATCAAGATCAAGGACTCACGGGTAGATATCACAACACAACTCTACAAATAAAATAAGTCATACAAGCATCATATTACAAGCCAGGGGCCTCGAGGGCTCGAATACAAGAGCTCGATCATAGACGAGTCAGCGAAAGCAACAATATCTGAGTACAGACATAAGTTAAACAAGTTTGCCTTAAGAAGGCTAGCACAAACTGGGATACAGATCGAAAGAGGCGCATGCCTCCTGCTTGGGATCCTCCTAAACTACTCCTAGTCGTCGTCAGCGGGCAGCACATAGTAGTAGGCACCTCCGGTGTAGTAGGAGTCGTCGTCAAAGGTGGCGTCTGGCTCCTGGGCTTCAACATCTGGTTGCGACAACCAGGTAGAAGGGATAGGGGAAAAGAGGGAGAAAGCAACCGTGAGTACTCATCCAAAGTACTCGCAAGCAAGGAGCTACACTACATATGCATGGGTATATGTGTAAAGGGCCATATCAGTGGACTGAACTGCAGAATGCCAGAATAAGAGGGGGATAACTAATCCTGTCGAAGTCTATGCTTCTGGCAGCCTCCGTCTTGCAGCATGTAGAAGAGAGTAGACTGAAGACCTCCAAGTAGCATCGTATAGCATAATCCTAACCGATGATCCTCCCCTCGTCGCCCTGTGAGAGAGCAATCACCGGTTGTATCTGGCACTTGGAAGGGTGTGTTTTATTAAGTATCCGGTTCTAGTTGTCATAAGGTCAAGGTACAACTCCAAGTCGTCCTGTTACCAAAGATCACGACTATTCGAATAGATTAACTTCCCTGCAGGGGTGCACCACATAACCCAACACGCTCGATCCCATTTGGCCGGACACACTTTCCTGGGTCATGCCTGGCCTCGGAAGATCAACACGTCGCAGCCCTACCTAGGCACAACAGAGAGGTCAGCACGCCGGTCTAAATCCTATGGCGCAGGGGTCTGGGCCCATCGCCCTTTGCACACCTGCACGTTGCGAACGTGGCCGGAAGCAGACCTAGCCTAGTAGGCGTTCCAGTCCAATCCGGCGCGCGCCACTCAGTCGCTGACGTCACGAAGGCTTCGGCTGATACCACGACGTCGAGTGCCCATAACTGTCCCCGCGTAGATGGTTAGTGCGTATAAGCCAGTGGCCAGACTCAGATCAAATACCAAGATCTCGTTAAACGTGTTAAGTATCCGCGAACGCCGACCAGGGCCAGGCCCACCTCTCTCCTAGGTGGTCTCAATCTGCCCTGTCGCTTCGCCACAAAGATCCACACAGTGGGCCATCGGGAAAGTATGTCCTTCCAGCCCCCAATTCGTGAATCAACTGCGGGTACTCCTTGAGCCAACCCGACTTTATTCATCACATGTATCATGTATAAAGCATATAGTATATATCCGTGATCACCTCCCGAGTGATCACGGCCCGATGGTATAGCATGGCAGACGGACAAGAATGTAGGGCCACTAATGATATTCTAGCATCCTATACTAAGCATTAGGATTGCAGGTAAGGGTAACAACAGTAGTAGCAAGGACAGGCTATGCATCAGGATAGGATGACCGAAAAGCAGTAACATGCTACACTACTCTAATGCAAGCAGTATAGAGAAGAGTAGGCGATATCTGGTGATCAAAGGGGGGGCTTGCCTGGTTGCTCTGGCAAGAGAGAGGGGTCGTCAACACCGTAGTCATACTGGGCAGCGGCGGCGTCGGTCTCGGTGTCTAGCGGAAGAAGAGGGGGGAAGAAACAATGAATACAATGCAAACAGATGCATAACGATGCATGACAAGACCAGTAATGGTGCTAGGGGTGCCCTAACGCGGTATGAGGTGATACCGGTGAAGGGGGGAAACATCCGGGAAAGTATCCCCGGTGTTTCACGTTTTCGGGCAAAGGAGCCGGAGGGGGAAAGTTGCAAGTTGGATATGTTAGGGGTGTGTGGCGGACGAACGGGCTGCGTATCCGGGTTCGTCTCGTCGTTCTGAGCAACTTTCATGTACAAAGTTTTTCCATCTGAGCTACGGTTTATTTTCTATTCATTTTAAAAGATTTAAATCATTTTTAGAATTAACAGAATTAATTTAGTTAGAAAATGCAATTATGACATCAGCATGATGTCAGGGTGATGTCAGCAGTCAGCTAGTCAGTTGACCTAGTCAAACTGACATGTGGGTCCCACTGTCATTGACAGACTAACTAACTACCTAATTAACTACATTAATTAGTTAATTAGATTAACTAACAGAGGTTAATTAGGTTAATTATTTGTCCTAATTAGTTATTTAATTAAGTAATCAATTAATTATTATTATTATTATTTTAAATTCTTTTTTTATATCCCTTTTTTAAACGTTTTGGAGGCGGGGCCCTCCTGTCATTGACCCCAGGGGCCTTTGCGGGCGTGCGGGTTACGGGCACAGCCCGAACGGGCGATGGCCCTCGTGGGTGCACCCGATTGGGCGTGGGTGCCGGCGCGCCAACGTGAAGCCGCGAGAGCAGGCGAGGGGCGGACCCGGGCGGCGACCAACGAGGGGGCTGCGGCCGCGGCGAGGCCGGCCGCCAGTGGCTGGCGCGGGAGGGACGCGAGGAGCGTTGAGCGGCACCGGAGTGGGGCACAGGGAGCGGCGGGGGAGGGGCAGCGCGTGCGGGCGGCAGCAGGGGAAACAGGCGGTGAGCCAGCCGGACGCTCGGCAGGTGCAGCGAGTTCCCGGGGCTCGTGGGGCAAGCCCGGCAGAACCGGAGCGCAGAGCAGCGCGTGCGACGCAACAGGGATCAGCGCGGCGGGCGAGCGGCACGCAGCGGTGGGTCAGGAGTGCTGACGCCGGTGAGGCACGAATTGGCCGCCCGGGACGCCACGGGGCGAGTGTGTCAGAGAGGGAGGAAGAGGAGGGGGGTTCTCACGGCTTGTAGGTCATCGCGGGGATGAGGAGGGAGGGAAGACGACCGCCGGGCAGGGAGCAGTCCGGTCGGCGCGTCGGCGGGGGGGAACGGTCCGGCGGGTCGTCGATTGGGGTCAGCGGTGCTGTGCCTCGATCCCTCCACGAGGGATGAGGGGGCGGGGGGAGTGGGAGCTGGGGCGACTGGGGAGGGAGTTTAGGGTTCGGTCGCCCCATGGGTGATGTAGGCGCCGGCTGGGCCGGCCTGTTGCACCGAGGCCATGGGCCATGGCCCAGCAAGGGGGGTGTTCTCTTTTTTTTATCCTTTCCTTTTTTCTTTATTTTCTTTTCTGCTTATTTATTTCTCCTATCATGTTTTCTTTTAGCCTTTAATCTATTTTCGAATCTAAAGATAAAAGTAGTTTCTAATTTAGTGTATCTAAATATACTACTGCCACATTAACTATGGACCCAATAAAATAGGTTAGTATTTTGTTAATTGAAAAAGGCATGTAATTAATTGTTTTTGATACTGTCATAATTATTTTAGAGCCTTTAAACACTTCTTCAGAGTTTGGTTTCGCCACCAATTACCTATGATTTTTCCGACACCTTTAGGACATTTTTGTTTTAGCGTTTCAAAACTTTTGTTGCTTGCTTGATTTTGAATTTGAATTCGAATCGTTTTCGAACTAACGCAAGGTTAGCAACAGTAACCGAGGTGACGTGGCATCATTAGCAGAGGGTTACTGTAGCTTAATTATCCGGGCGTCACAACAAGTCTACTTTAGTTAATTTTTAATGATTAATATATAAATTCCTCACGTCCAGCAATTTATTTTAGAATTTTTGGGGTTCCAGATCTTGCGCTAGCTACAGATTACTACAGACTGTTCTGTTTTTGACAGATTCTGTTTTTCGTGTGTTGTTTGCTTATTTTGATGAATCTATGGCTAGTAAAATAGTTTAATAAAGATAAGTTGGAATACAGTAGGTTTAACACCAATATAAATAAATAATGAGTTCATTACAGTACCTTGAAGTGGTCTTTTGTTTTCTTTCGCTAACGGAGCTCACGAGTTTCTACTTTAAGTTTTGTGTTGTGAAGTTTTCAAGTTTTGGGTGAATTCTTTGATGGATTATGGAACAAGGAGTGGCAAGAGCCTAAGCTTGGGGATGCCCATGGAACCCCCAAGATAATCCAAGGACACCAAAAAGTCAAAGCTTGGGGATGCCCCGGAAGGCATCCCCTCTTTCGTCCACTTCCATCGGTAATTTACTTGGAGCTATATTTTTATTCACCAACATAATATGTGTTTTGCTTGGAGCGTCTTGTATTATTTGTGTCTTTGTTCTTAGTATGCCACAATCATCCTTGCTGTACACACCTTTTGAGAGAGCCATACATGAATTAATTTGATAGAATACTCTATGTGCTTCACTTATATCTTTTGAGCTATAGTTTTGCTCTATGTGCTTCACTTATATCTTTTGAGTAATTTTGCTCTATGTGCTTCACTTATATCTTTTGAGCGTTTAATTTTGCTCTATGTGCTTCACTTAGATCTTTTAGAGCACGGTGGTGGTTTTGTTTTAAAGAAACTATTGATCTCTCATGCTTCACTTAAATTATTTTGAGAGTCTTAATAGCATGGTAATTTGCTTAATAATAATTGCTTGGTATTCAAGATTTGTGAAACTTTCTTTTGAGTGCGTTGAATACTAAGAAAAGTTGATGCTTGATAATTGTTTTGAGATATGAAGATGGTGATATTAGAGTCATGCTAGTTGAGTAGTTGTGAATTTGAGAAATACTTGTGTTAAGTTTGTGATTCCCGTAGCATGCACGTATGGTGAACCGTTATGTGATGAAGTCGGAGCATGATTTATTTATTGATTGTCTTCCTTATGAGTGGCGGTCGGGGACGAGCGATGGTCTTTTCCTACCAATCTATCCCCTAGGAGCATGCGCGTAATACTTTGCTTTGATAACTTCTAGATTTTTGCAATAAGTATATGAGTTCTTTATGACTAATGTTGAGTCCATGGATCATACGCACTCTCACCCTTCCACCTTTGCTAGCCTCTCTAATACCGCACACCTTTCGCCGTTATCATACACCTACCATATACCTTCCTCAAAACAGCCACCATACCTACCTATTATGGCATTTCCATAGCCATTCCGAGATATATTGCCATGCAACTTTCCACCATCTAGTTCATCATGACACATTCATCATTGTCATATTGCTTAGCATGATCATGTAGTTGACATAGTATTTGTGGCAAATCCACCGTTCATAATTTCTTCATACTTGTCACTCTTGATTCATTGCATATCCCGGTACACCGCCGGAGGCATCTATATAGAGTCATACCTTGTTTTAGAATCGAGTTGTAAATAAATAAAAGTGTGATGATCATCATTCAATAGAGCATTGTCCCAAAAAAAGAGAAATGCCAAAGAAAAAAAAGAAGGCCCAAAAAAGAGAAAATAAATAAAAGGGGCAATGCTACTATCCTTTTTTCCACACTTGTGCTTCAAAGTAGCACCATGATATAGCGAGTCTCATATATTGTGCTTCAAAGTAGCACCATGTACTTCATATAGAGAGTCTCATATGTTGTCACTTTCATATACTAGTGGGAATTTTACATTATAGAACTTGGCTTGTATATTCCAATGATGGGCTTCCTCAATTTGCCCTAGGTCTTCGTGAGCAAGCAAGTTGGATGCACACCCACTTAGTTTCATTTTGAGGTTTCATACATTTATAGCTCTAGTGCATCTGTTGCATGGAAATCCCTACTCACTCACATTGATATCTATTGATGGGCATCTCCATAGCCCGTTGATACGCCTAGTTGTGTGAGACTATCTTCTCGTCCTTTTTGTCTTCTCCACAACCACCATTCTATTCCACCTATAGTGCTATATCCATGGCTCACGCTCATGTATTGCGTGAATATTGAAAAAGTTTTGAAAAAGTTAGAGTATGAAACAATTGCTTGGCTTGTCATTGGTGTTGTGCATGATTTAAATACTTTGTGTGGTGAAGATGGAGCATAGCCAGACTATATGATTTTGTAGGGATAACTTTCTTTGGCCATGTTACTTTGAGAAGACATAATTGCTTTGTTAGTATGCTTGAAGTATTATTATTTTTATGTCAATATAAACTTTTGTCTTGAATCTTTCTAATCTGAATATTCATACCACAATTAAGAAGATTTGCATTGAAATTATGCCAAGTAGCACTCCGCATCAAAAATTCTCTTTTTATCATTTACCTACTCGAGGACGAGCAGGAATTAAGCTTGGGGATGCCTGATACATCTCTAACGTATCTATAATTTTTGATTGCTCCATGCTATATTATCTACTGTTTTGGACTATATTGGGCTTTATTTTCCACTTCTATATTATTTTTGGGACTAACCTATTAACCGGAGGCCCAGCCCAGAATTGCTGTTTTTTGCCTATTTCAGTGTTTCGGAGAAATAGAATATCAAACGGAGTCCAAACGGAATAAAATCTTCGGGAACGTGATTTTCTCACCGAACGTGATCCAGGAGACTTGGACCCTACTGAAGGGAGTCAAAGAGGAGGTCATGAGGGTGGGGGCGCCCCCCCTAGGGCGCGCCCCTGCCTCGTGGGCCCCTCGGTGCTCCACTGACGTACTCCTTCCTCCTATATATACCTACGTACCCCCAAACAATCAGAACATGAGCCAAAACTTAATTCCACCGCCGCAACTTTCTGTATCCATGAGATCCCATCTTGGGGCCTGTTCCGGAGCTCCACCGGAAGAGGGTCGTCATCACGGAGGGCTTCTACATCATCCTAGCCCCTCTGATGAAGTGTGAGTAGTTTACCTCAGACCTTCGGGTCCATAGTTAGTAGCTAGATGGCTTCTTCTCTCTCTTCGAATCTCAATACAAAGTTCTCCCCCTCTCTTGTGGAGATCTATTCAATGTAATCTTCTTTTTGCGGTGTGTTTGTTGAGACCGATGAATTGTGTTTATGATCAAGTCTATCTATGAATAATATTTGAATCTTCTTTGAATTCTTTTATGTATGATTGGTTATCTTTGCAAGTCTCTTCGAATTATCCGTTTGGTTTGGCAAACTAGATTGGTAGTTCTTGCCATGGGAGAAGTGCTTAGCTTTGGGTTCGATCTTGCGGTGTCCTTACCCAGTGACAGAAGGGGAAGCAAGGCACATATTATATCATTGCCATCGAGGATAACAAGATGGGGTTTATTTCATATTGCATGAATTTATCTCTCTACATCATGTCATCTTGCTTAAGGCGTTACTCTGTTTTTAACTTAATACTCTGGATGCATGCTGGATAGCGGTCGATGAGTGGAGTAATAGTAGTAGATGCAGAGTCGTTTCGATCTACTTGTCACGGACGTGATGCCTATATACATGATCATGCCTAGATATTCTCATAACTATGCTCAATTCTGTCAATTGCTCAACAGTAATTTGTTAGCCCACCATAGAATACTTATGCTCTTGAGAGAAGCCACTAGTGAAACCTATGGCCCCCCGGGTCTATTCTCATCATATCAATCTCCATCGCTTTAATCTTGTTTTGCTTTTTACTTTGCTTTTACTTTTTACTTTGCATCTTTATACCAAAAATACCAAAAATATTATATCTATCAGTTCTCACTCTCGTAAGTGACCATGAAGGGATTGACAACCCCTAATCGCGTTGGTTGCGAGTAGCTATCGTTTTGTGCAGGTACGAGGGACTTGAGCGTGGCCTCCTACTAGATTGATACCTTGGTTCTCAAAAACTGAGGGAAATACTTACGCTACTCTGATGCATCATCCCTTCCTCTTCGGGGAAAACCAACGCAAGCTCAAGACGTAGCAAGAAGGATTTCTGGTGCCGTCAATGAGCTCAACTATTATTTCAAACTTGCTGGTGAAAAGAGGTTATTTGATATTAGCTCTCTAGATGAGTGGAGAACCCAAGCTTATGAAAATGCTAAATTATTCAAAGAAAAAGTAAAAATATGGCATGACAAAATAATTCAAAAGCGTGAGTTTAAAGTTGGAGAATATGTTCTTTTGACTTTTGTACAACTCTCGTTTCAGATTCTTTGCAGGAAAACTCCTCTCAAAATGGGAAGGCCCCTATGTTATCGAGGAGGTTTACCGGTCTGGAGCCATCAAAATAAATAATTCCGAAGGTACTAACCCGAAGGTTGTCAATGGGCAACTAATAAAGCATCATATCTCAGGTACGCCTATTAATGTTGAAAGTAATGTTATCCAAACTTTGACCCCAGAAGAACACATAAAAGAGTCTTTCCGGAACACTCCACAATCGTGAAAATAAGGAGGTACGTGATACGGTAAGTAAACGGACTCCGAAAAATCCGCAAAAATATTTTTTATCAGTTTTGGAATATTTTAAAATTTTGGAAATGAAGAAGCTTCCAGGAAGCGTCCCCTGGTGGGCACAAGACACCAGGGCGTGCCAGCCTGGCGCGCCCAGGTGGGTTGTGCCCACCTGGGACACCTTCCGGACTCCGTTTTTCTACCATATGCTTGTCCTCCAAGATAAAAAAATCTGTATATACTTCCCGAACCTGTTGATCACCGTATCGTGAAGAAATCCTATGATCTCTTTTCCTGCTATTTTCTGACAGATTCAACTAGACCAACGTCATGTCTTCCTCACCCTTCAACAATGGGGAAGGGGACATAAGGTCGGTCCAGGAAGATCTAAGGAGGGATGAAGTTGAAGAAGTTGCTATGGAGCAAGAAGAGGAAAGTACCTTTGGGATTCACCCTCCGGCCTCCGAGAGGGGTACACTAGCTGGCATCTCTACTCACCTTGATCCTCATCAAGCCATGGGATCATCGAACAATCAAGCGAGCCTGGAAGTGCAAGAAGAGCTCCTGATACATCTCCAACATATCTACTTTTCTTAACGCTTTTCCTCTTGTTTTGGACTCTAATTTGCATGAAACTAACCCCGGACTGACGCTGTTTTCAGCAGAACTACCATGGTGTTGTTTTTGTGCAGAAATAAAAGTTCTCGGAATGGAACGGAACTTTGCGAGGATTTTTTATATCAATAATAAGAATTTCTGGAGCCAAGACATGCCGGAGAGGGGCACCTGGGTGGGCACAACCCACTAGGGCGCGCCCCCTCTCCTGGCGCGCCCAGGTGGGTTGTCCCCACCTGGTGGCCCCGCAGACCCTAAAACCGACGCTATAAAATCCTATTTTTCCAGAAAAAATTAGGGAGAAAGAATTATCGCGACCCACGAGACGGAGCCGCCGCCAAGCCATGTTCTTCCTCGGGAGGGCAGATCTGGAGTTCGTTTGGGGCTCTACAGAGGGGGGTCTTTGTTCTTCGTCATCACCAACCCTTCTCCATCGCCAATTCCATGATGCTCCCCACCGGGAGTGAGTAATTCCTTCGTACGCTCGTTGGTTGGTGAGGAGTTGGATGAGATTCATCATGAGTTAGTTTTGTTAGGGCTTGATCCCTAGTATCCACTATGTTCCTAGATTGATGTTGCTATGACTTTGCTATGCTTAATGCTTGTCACTTTGGGCCCGGGTGCCATGAACTCAGATCTGAACCGTTTATGTTATCATCATTATATCCATGTTTTAGATCCGATCTTGCAAGTTATAGGCACCTACTACGTGTTATGATCCAGCAACCCCGGAGTGACAACAATTGGGCCCACTCCCGGTGATGACCGTAGTTTGAGGAGTTCATGTATTCACTATGTGCTAATGCTTTGTTTCGTTTCTCTATTAAAAGGAGGCCTTATTATCCCATAGTTTCCAATATGGACCCCACTGCCATGGGAGGATAGGACAAAAGATGTCATGCAAGTTCTTTTAATAAAGCACATATGACTATTTATGAAATACATGCCTACGTTACATCGATGAACTGGAGCTAGTGCCGTATCGCCCTAGGTTATAACTATCACATGATGAATATCATCCAACAAGTCACCAATCCAATGCCTACGAATTTATCTTATATTGTTTCTGCTAAGTTACTACTGCTATCATCACTGTTACACTTGCTACAAAGTTACTGCTATCACTGTTACTGTTACTATTGCTGCTGTCACTACTATCAAACTACTTTGCTACTGATCACCTTGCTGCAGATAATTAATCTCTAGGTGTTGTTGAATTGACAACTCAGCTGCTAATACCTTCAAATATTCTTTGGCTCCCCTTGTGTCGAATCTATAAATTTGGGTTGAATACTCTACCCTCGGAAACTGTTGCTATCCCCTATACTTGTGGGTTATCAAGACCTTTTTTTGGCGCCGTTGCCGAGGAGCATAGCTATATTTGTTGAGTCACTTGGGATTATTATAATATTATCACTATGAAGAATCTGAAGGATCCTAAGACTAAGTTATTTCCCTCAAGGAAGAGGGAACTGCCATCCAGTTCTGCTTTAGATTCACCTTCTGTTATGAATAAACTTGCAACACCACCATATGCTACTAATTCTTATATGTCGCAAGTTATTGATGATGCTACTTCTACATTGAATGAATCTTATGATGATGCTAGTACCTTGCTTGATAATGATGATGTGCCACATGGTGAATTTCTTGATAAACAAATTGCTAGAGTTATACAACATGATGTTGTTGAATCTGATGATGAGCTTGAAACTGAAAATCCTGAAACACCTGCTAGAACTAGCCTTCCTAGATATGAATTTCCTAGGGTACCGGAAGTTTATGTTATGAGTGAAGAAACAACTAGAGATATTCTTGCTTGCAATGATAGAGATGATCTAGAGAAATTATTACACAAGTATAAAGAAAAATCTCTGAATGCTAGAATGAAGTGTGATCCTAAGTTTGTGACTTCACTTATCTTTATTGATGATAAGGATTATGAATTCTCTGTCGACCCAGAGTTAATTACTTTGGTTGAATCTGATCCTTTCCATGGTTATGAAACTGAAACTATTGTGGCACATCTTACTAAGTTTAATGATATAGCCACCCTTTTTACTCATGATGAGAAAACTCGCTATTACTTTATTCTCAAATTATTTCCTTTCTCATTAAAGGGTGATGCTAAAGCTTGGTACAATACTCTTGCTCCTGGTTGTGTGCGTAGTCCCCAGGATATGATTTATTACTTCTTTGAAAAATATTTTCCTGCTCATAAGAAACAAGCTACCTTACAGGAAATATTTAACTTTGTGCAAATTAAAGAAGAGAGTCTCCCACAAGCTTGGGGAGGCTTTGCCAGTTACTTAATGCTTTGCCCGATCATCCTCTTAAGAAAAATGAAATACTTGATATCTTCTATAATGGACTAACCAATGCTTCTAGGGACTTCCTAGATAGTTGTGCTGGTTGTGTTTTCAGGGAATGAACTGTTGGACAAGCTAAAGAATTATTGAATAACATATTGAAAAATTATGATGATTGGACTATTTCTGAACCACCGGCTAAACCCACTCCGAAGAAGAGGGGTATATTATATCTCAGTCCTGAAGATATGCAAGAGGCAAAGTCTATGATGGAAAAGGTATTAAAGCTAAGGATGTTAAAATTTTACTTCCTATTGAAGAAATACATGGGCTTAATACACCACCACTGCCTAAGGTGGTAGAGGTAAATTCTCTAATGAAGTTCAATGATAATGATAATCCTCACAATATGCATGCTAGTCAATGCCTTTATGAGTTTGAAAACTACATTAGAAAACAAGATCACTTCAATGCACATGTTATGAAACTACTGAAATATAATTCTGATATGAAATCTCGCTTGAGTGACTTGTTATTTAGAATCTCAAATGATGTTAGAGGTGTTGGAAAACATGCTTCTATGGTTCAAACTCAGTTAGAACAAGTTGCTAAATCACAAAGAGAATTGCTTGATGAAATGAATCATAATATGCATGACTTTGCTGTTAGAGTTGCAACTAGAGGAGGTAAAATGACTCAGGAACCACTTTATCCTGAGGGACACCCAAAAAGAATTGAACAAGATTCACAAATAAATATCACTAGTGCACCTAGTCCTTCTAGAAAGAAAAAGAAAAAGAAAAATGATAGGACTTTGCATACTTCTAGTGCACCTGAAGTAGAAAAACCTCCTGATAATGATAATGAAACTTCTATCTCTGATGCTGAAACTCATTCTGGTAATGAACACTCACCTAGTGATAATGAAAAAGATAATGCTGATATTCATGAAGACACTCAACCAAATAATAAAGAACCAGACAATGATGTTGCGATAGAACCACTAGTTGATCTTGATAACCCACAACCTAAGAACAAAAGATATGATAAAAGAGACTTTGTTGCTAGAAAACACGGTAAATAAAGAGAACCGTGGGTTCAAAAACCTATGCCTTTTCCACCCACTTCAACTAAAAAGAAAGATGATGAAGAGTATGAACGCTTTGCTGAAATGCTGAGGCCAGTCTTTTAGCGTACTCGCTTGACTGGTATCTTGAAAATGCCTCCTTGTGCAAAGTACATGAAAGACATCATCACAAATAAGAGAAAAATACCGGAAGCTGAAATCTCCACTATACTTGCCAATTATACTTACAAAGATGGAGTACCTAAAAAACTTGGAGATCTGGGAATACCAACTATACCTTGCTCTATCAAAAAGAATTATGTGAAAATTGCTTTGTGTGATTTAGGAGCTGGTGTTACTGTTATGCCTTTCTCTTTATATAAAAGACTTGACTTGAATAAACACACACCTACTGAAATATCTTTGCAAATGGCTGACAAATCAACTGCCATACCTATCGGTATTTGTGAGGATGTGCCCCTTGTTGTTGCTAATGTTACTATTTTGACTGACTTTCTTATACTTGAGATGCCCGAGGACGACAATATGTCGATTATCCTTGGTAGACCCTTCTTGAACACTGCAAGGGCTATTATTGATTGCAATAAAAGCAAGGTCACTTTTTATATCAATGGTAATGAGCATACGATGCACTTTCCGAAGAAAAAATTCCAAGTGAATGGTATTAATGTTATTGAAAAATCTCCGACAATCACTATTGGAAGTTTTCAAAAATATCTCTACCTACTATCAAAAAGAAATATGAAATGATTATTGTTGGGGAAATTCATAACCCCATTGAGGTAACTTAGTGATTTACGAAAGTTCTTTGGTTTCATGCTAATCGAAAGTGGTTGTTAATAAGACCTGATCAACCTTATTAATGGGTCATTTTTGAGCGGTATGAAGTTGATGAATTTAGTAAGCACTACCTTATGTCTCTACCTTTTGTTTTTATTTTCATTAGTTAAATAAAATAAAATGCCAAGTTTTGTCTGTTTTCTGAAATTCCCGTGCAATAAAAAATGACCCAAAAATAAAAGTTCTCAGAATGCCCTGAAAATTTTACACGATTTTTTTTGAACATTTCTGAATTTCTGGTGCAAATAATATCAGAGGGAGGTGCACCAGGTGGGCACAACCCACCTAGGCGCGCCAGGACCCCCAGACGCGCCCTGGTGGGTTGTGGTCCCCATGTGGGCCCCCTCACTTACCTCTTCATCCCACATCATCACTTACCTCTAGAAAAAAATCTCCATTGCTCTCTCTCCCGTGTTCTTGAGCTCAAACCCGCGAATTTCGATCTCTTTGCTCGAAGCTCCATTTCCGAAACTGTTTCGGGAGATTGTTGCTTGGTATGTGACTCCACCATTTGTCCAATTAGTTTTTGTTTTATTGGTTTATATTTTGAATAATTAGTTACTCTTGGTGCTGCTGTAGATGTACTTGCATGTTAAATTCTTAGGGTTCTAAGTAGTTTGAATGCTTGTTATGGCCTTTATGCATCCCTGTGAGTAGTTTCTATCAATCTTATAAAGTTTTATTGACAAATTTTTGTCACCCCAAAATTTTTATTTTCAGAAAATTGTACGCGGACATGAATATCTTCAGGAAGTTTGGCTCGAAGAAGAACTCCAAGGGTGTTATTGGGGAGTCTTCTGACAGTGATCTCCACCCTCGGAGGTTGGCAGAGGTACGACCGTGCGAATGGCCGAACACCCTGTTCCTAGAAGAGGCGGGAATCCTTCAAGAGTTCACACAATATGTTGCAAATGCCGGCCTCACCGACTTCATCGCAGATGAGTGTGACCAGCACCAAATCCTCACAAATATCTTTGTTCAGAGTTTTACTTTCCTGCCTAGAATAATCCTCCTGAAGTGAGCTTCGATTTATATGCCGAAAACCATTAGATACCACTTACTGAATTTTGTGATATATGCTTGATCCCCTCTGATGGGAGCTTAGTCGAGCCTAGGCCGGCTGGGTTTGAGGACTTTTATCGCACTTTGACAGTGGGAGATGAGAGAGGGGTGTCAGCCACCACTGCTGCTAGCATACACTTTCCTGCCGTACATTATTTTTCTTTATTTGTTGCTAAGTGCTTGCTTGCTAGAAATGAAGTGGGTGCGCTCAGCGCACCAGACTTTGCTGTTTTACGCCGAGCACTAGAGGGTGACAACACTCATAGCTTGGGAGCTATTGTGGCTCATCGCCTCCATCTTAATAAATCACAGGGTGAAATACATGGTGGGATTTTTGCTACTCGTTTGTCGGCTCACTTCGAGGTTGAGATACGACGTCATGATTACCCTCTGACCAAGGTTTACCTAGACCGGGCAGCCATGGAACACCATCATTTTATTGCACGAGATTATCCTGATATCCCCATTCCTTATAACCTGGTTTTTAGCGTTAAAACTCGTGATATTATTCCACTACCTGCACCTGCTTTGTTTGATTCTACTTCCAGGGGCGGATATAGGATCATGCTTGTGGACATCATCGCCTACCGGAACGCTCAGGCTGCTGCGGAAGCGGCACAGGAGGAGCCTCCGCAGTGGGATGAGTGGATGCCCGCTCCTCAGCACCCCTACTACCCTCCAGGCTACTGATCGACTGCCAAGTTAGGACAAAAGCCTAAGCTTGGGGAAGTATGTGTTTCCACCGACTTTACATTCATGTCCACTTATTTTATTTGTCGGTGTCCACACTTTTTCATTGCATCATCCATGCTTAGATTTATTTTTTTGCTTTCTTCTTGTGTGTTTGAAAAACTTTAGAAAAAAATAAAAAAATTAGTTGTAGTCAATTTACTTTCTATGCATGCTTAGTAGTATTATTAAATAGAAAACCCAAAAAGATTTCTTCGTTCTTCTCTTGCTTGTTGGGAGCTCTCCCGTGTAAATAGTTTTTCTCGTTTTTGCTTTTCCCTTTATTTGCTTGTTCAAGAAAACCAAAAACTCCAAAAATATTTTAGTTTGTTTCTCTGAATTTATTTTCTTTTTATTCGAGTTATACCAAGGAGAAGACCACGATGAAAATGTTGAGTGGCTCTCATATAAATAATTGTTGAACTAATAAAGAGCACATTTTACCTTGTCTTCTCCTGTTGAATAAAATGTTTGCAGATTTCAGCTTAGTCCACGACACTCTTGCACTATTATTATTTTCATATCATTCGGTCGTGCAAGTGAAAGGCAATAATGACGACATTCGATGAACTGGTCGTGGCAGAGAGAAACTGGTATGAACTTGACTTGTTCTGTTTGTGTAAATATGTTTAACCTAGTATCCATGCTTCAGCCCATTATGGTTAAACATGTTTTCAATGACAATTAGAGATTATAGTTTTCCATGCCATGCATAAGTAGCTGGGAGTTGATAATGATTTATCTTGGATATCAACATAGCTTTAAAATGATTGTGATGTAGTATGATGATATGGTATCCTCCTATGAATGTTCGAGTGGCTTGACTTGGCACATGTTCATGCATGTAGTTGAATCAAAACCAACATAGCCTCTATGATATTTATGTTCATGGTGTTCATATCCTACTCATGCTAGTGTCCAATGTTACTTATGCATAATGCATGGTTATGATCATCGTTGCTCTCTAGCTGGCCGCTTCTCAATATAATTCCTAGCCTTCGCGTGTACTAAGTGGGAATTCTGCTTGTACATCAAAAACCTTAAACCCAAAGTTATTCCACATGAGTCCACCATACCTACCTATATACGGTATTACCCTACCGTCCTAAGTAAAATTGCATGTGCCACCTCTAAAAACTTCTAAAAAAATTATCCGTTTTGTTTGCCTGGACCGTTCATGGAACGACAGGAGGTGGTCGGTATCTTCAATCCTAAGCGGGTTATTCTCAGGTCGAGTGTTTATTCACTCGCCATCGCACGAGAAAAGGGCGGCAATAGGGATACCCAGTCCCAAACTCCAAACATGAAAAGGAGTTCATCTCTGGAATAATCAAACAAAATCTTCCAATGGAGTCAAAACCTTTACTTTTATCGCTTGGGAACCGCCACTAGCGTGCTTAGCATGGAACATGTTGATAACTGATGGTCGTGAAGTAAATGAGAAGGGTGCATGCCTCAAAATATCATTTACCTTTGTTTTAAAAATTGTGCTCTGGCACCTCTGCAAATCACTGCTTCCCTCTACGAAGGGACTATCTACTTACTTTTATGTTGTGTCATCACCATCTAAAACAAGCGTCAGAAACTGAGAAGAGCACAGTTGTCATGATTTATGCATTGTGTGTAGCTAATGTTGGGTGCATCATGACTGGATCTTTTCTACCATGAATTACAATGTTTAGTCGCTACATGACCTTTGGAGGTGCTCTGCATTTATGTTTTGCGGTCTCAGAAAGGGCTAGCAAGATACCACTATTGTCATATTATATCATGGTTGTTTTGACAACATGTTGCCGTTTGAGATACCTTATTATTGCTCGCTAGCTGATTATGTCATTGATATGAGTCATTATAATCTTTAAGAGTTATTGTTGGCATGGTTAGTTAAAATGTTGGCTGAAAACCTCGGTGATGTTTAAGCTTATTTATGAAAACAAGAGCAAAAGAGTTCGTAAAAGTTTTTCTTTTTCACTTTCAGTTTATCAACTGAATTGCTTAGGGACAAGCAAAGGTTTAAGCTTGGGGGAGTTGATATGTCTCCAACGTATCTACTTTTCCTAACGTTTTTCCGCTTGTTTTGGACTCTAATTTGCATGATTTGAATGGAACTAACCCCGGACTGACGATGTTTTCAGCAGAACAACCATGGTGTTGTTTTTGTGCAGAAATAAAAGTTCTTGGAATGGAACGAAACTTTGCGAGGATTTTTTATATCAGTAATAAGAATTTCTGGAGCCAAGACCTGCCAGAGAGGGGCACCTGGGTGGGCACAACCCACCAGGGCACGCCCCCCTCTCCTGGCGCGCCTAGGTGGGTTGTCCCCACCTCGTGGCCCCGTAGACCCTGAAACTGACGCTATAAAATCCTATTTTTTCAGAAAAATCAGGGAGAAAGAATTATCGCGATCCACGAGACGGAGCCGCCGCCAAGCCCTGTTCTTCCTCAGGAGGGCAGATCTGGAGTCCATTTGGGGCTCCGGAGAGGGGGATCCTCGTTCTTCGTCATCACCAACCCTTCTCCGTCGCCAATTCCATGATGCTCCCCACCGGGAGTGAGTAATTCCTTCGTACGCTCGCTGGTCGGTGAGGAGTTGGATGAGATTCATCATGTAATCGAGTTAGTTTTGTTAGGGCTTGATCCCTAGTATCCACTATGTTCCTAGATTGATGTTGTTGTGACTTTGCTATGCTTAATGCTTGTCACTTTGGGCTCGGGTGCCATGAACTCATATCTGAACCATTTATGTTATCATCATTATATCCATGTTTTAGATCTGATCTTGCAAGTTATAGTCACCTACTACGTGTTATGATCCGGCAACCCCGGAGTGACAACAACCGGGCCCACTCCCGGTGATGACAGTAGTTTGAGGAGTTCATGTATTCACTATGTGCTAATGCTTTGTTCCGATTCTCTATTAAAAGGAGGCCTTAATATCCCTTAGTTTCCAATATGGACCCCGCTGCCACGGGAGGGTAGGACAAAAGATGTCATGCAAGTTCTTTTAATAAAGCACGTATGACTATTTACGGAATACATGCCTACATTATATCGATGAACTAGAGCTAGTGTCGTATCGCCTTAGGTTATAACTGTCACATGATGAATATCATCCAACAAGTCACCGATCCAATGCCTATGAATTTATCTTATATTGTTTCTGCTAAGTTACTACTGCTATCATCACTGTTATACTTTCTACAAAATTACTGCTATCACTGTTACTATTACTATTGCTGCTGTCACTACTATCAATACTATCAAACTACTTTGCTATTGATCACCTTGCTGCAGATAATTAATCTCCACGTGTGGTTGAATTGACAACTCAGCTGCTAATACCTTCAAATATTCGTTGGCTCACCTTGTGTCAAATCTATAAATTTGGGTTGAATACTCTACCCTCGAAAACTATTGCGATCCCCTATACTTGTGGGTTATCAGCTCCCACTGAGGAGGCCCTTGCACATGTTACATCATAACAATTTCCATAATTTGATTCAGAATTATGGGTTTGAGAACACTCCTCGTAGGCACATACCGTCCAACTGGGACATATTCCAGCCAAGAGAAAACAGTGCAAGAACAAAACCGTGGGGCCCTCAGAATAAACACATAATGGCTAAGGTGAAGAAAAACAATGAATTAATTCATCAAGCCCTTCGGGAGATTCAAGGTTTGAAGGATCTACTCATGGTTATATTGGAGAATACTACTTCATCACCACCATCATCATCTTCACCACCAAAGGAGAATTCAGTATCGGGTATGGGCACTCCCGATGGCTTCCGCCAAGCTTGGGGGAGGTGCCCCGGTATCGTATCATCCCACTATCTTATTACTTTTACTTATTTTTTGATCTTTTGCTTTAGATGAATAAAAGTTAGTTCGATCCTTTCTTCTTTGAGAGTTTTGCTTAGTGATCTATCCTTGTAATCATGTGCAAGTTATATAATAAAAGTTTAGTTTGAGATTTTGCTTTCTTTACTTTCATATTGCAAATAAAAGAAAAGAAATAAAGAAAGGAAAAGAGAAAGGAAATAAATAAAGAAAAGATTATATACTAATCCTATGGTAGGTGATGGAACCACATAAGGAAAAGTATAAGTAGAAAATTTTATTAGAGATTGACAAACATAGCAATAGTCAATGATGCAACTCATGAAAGAATTAATAAGGGAAGAGAAGATTCACATATAAATATACTATCCTAGAAATCTTTTGTGATTGTGAGCCCTCATCAAAATATTATATGCCAAAATTGTTGATGTTGAACAAGGAATACAACTTAATGATTTATGTTTGTTTATATTCACATGGAAGTCATATTTTCATAGATCCTTCAACATGTGGTGCTTGCCCCATATCCAGAAGGAAATATGCCCTAGAGGCAATAATAAAGTTGTTATTTATATTTCCTTATATCATGTTAAATGTTTATTATCATGCTAGAATTGTATTAACCGGAAACTTAGTACATGTGTGAATACATAGACAAACAGAGTGTCACTAGTATGCCTCTACTTGACAAGCTCGTTAAACAAAGATGGTTAAGTTTCCTAACCATAGACATGAGTTGTCATTTGATAAACGGGATCACATCATTAGAGAATGATGTGATTGACATGACCCATCCGTTAGCTTAGCACTATGATCGTTTAGTTTATTGCTATTGCTTTCTCCATAACTTATACATGTTCCTATGACTATGAGATTATGCAACTCCCGAATACCGGAGGAACACTTAGTGTGCTATCAAACATCACAACGTAACTAGGTGATTATAAAGACGCTCTACAGGTGTCTCCGATGGTGTTTGTTGAGTTGGCATAGATCGAGATTAGGATTTGTCACTCCGACTGTCGGAGAGGTATCTCTGGGCCCTCTCGGTAATGCACATTGATACGTCTCCAACGTATCTATAATTTTTGATTGTTCCATGCTATATTATATTCTATTTTGGACATTATTGGGATTTATTATACACTTTTATATTGTTTTTGGGACTAACCTATTAACTAGAGGCCCAGCCCAGAACTGCTGTTTTTTTTTCCTATTTTAGGGTTTCAAAGAAAAAGAATATCAAATGGAGTCCAAACGGAATGAAACCTTCGGGAACGTGATTTTCAGAACAAACATGATTCGAAGGACTTGGACCCTACGTCAAGACATCAACCAGGAGGCCATGAGGTAGGGGGCGCGCCTACCCCCCTGGGCGCGCCCTCCACCCTCGTGGGCCCCCTGTTGCTCCACCGACGTACTCCTTCCTCCTATATATACCTACGTACCCCCAAAACTACCAGATACGGAGCGAAAACCCTAATTCCACCACCGTAACTTTCTGTATCCATGAGATCCCATCATGGGGCCTGTTCCGGAGCTCCACCGGAGGGGGCATCGATCACGGAGGGCTTCTACATCAACACCATAGCCCTTCCGATGAAGTGTGAGTAGTTTACCTCAGACCTACGGGTCCATAGTTATTAGCTAGATGGCTTCTTCTCTCTTTTTGGATCTCAATACAAAGTTCTCCCCCTCTCTTGTGGAGATTTAGTGATGAATTGTGGGTTTATGATCAAGTTTATCTATGAACAATATTTGAATCTTCTCTGAATTCTTTTATGTATGATTGGTTATCTTTGCAACTCTCTTCTAATTATCAGTTTGGTTTGGCCTACTAGATTGATCTTTCTTGCAATCGGAGAAGTGCTTAGCTTTGGGTTCAATCTTGCGGTGTCCTTTCCCAATGACAGTAGGGGCAGCAAGGCACGTATTGTATTGTTGCCATCGAGGATAACAAGATGGGGTTTATTTCATGTTGCTTGAGTTTATCCCTCTACATCATGTCATCTTGCTTAAAGCGGTACTCTGTTCTCTTGAACTTAATACTCTAGATGCATGCTGGATAGCGGTCGATGTGTGGAGTAATAGTAGTAGATGCAGGCAGGAGTCGGCCTACTTGTCTCGGACGTGATGCCTATATACATGATCATACCTAGATATTCTCATAATTATGCTCAATTCTGTCAACTCCTCAACAGTAATTTGTTTACCCACCGTGAATACTTATGCTCTCGAGAGAAGCCACTAGTGAAACCTATGGCCCCCGGGTCTATCTTCCATCATATTAATCTTCCAATACTTAGTTATTTTTATTGCCTTTTATTTTACTTTGCATCTTTATCATAAAAATACCAAAAATATTATCTTATCATATCTATCAGATCTGGATTGACAACCCCTTATCGCGTTGGTTGCGAGGATTTATTTGTTTGTGTAGGTACGAGGGAGTCATGCGTGGCCTCCTACTGTATTGATACCTTGGTTCTCAAAAACTGAGGGAAATACTTACGCTACTTTGCTGCACCACCCTTTCCTCTTCAAGGGAAAACCAACGCAAGTGCTCAAGAGGTAGCAAGAAGGATTTCTGGCGCCGTTGCCGAGGAGGTCTACGCAAAAGTCAACATACCAAGTACCCATCACAACCCTTATCTCCCGCATTACATTATTTGCCATTTGCCTCTCGTTTTACTCTCCCCCACTTCACCCTTGCCGTTTTATTCGCCCTCTCTCTCTCTATCCTCCCTCTCTTTCTCTATTTTCCTATTTTTGCCCGTTCCTCGTTTGCTTGTGTGTTGGATTGCTTGCTTGTCATGATGGCTCAAGATAACACTAAATCATGTGACTTTACCAATACCAACAACAATGATTTTATTAGCACTCCGATTGATCCTCTTACTGATGTTAAATCTTGTGAAATTAATGTTGCCTTGCTGAATCTTGTCATGAAAGATCCGTTTTTTGGCCTTCCTAGTGAAGATGTCGCTACCCATCTAAATAGCTTCGTTGATTTGTGTGATATGCAAAAGAAGAAAGATGTGGATAATGATATTGTTAAATTGAAGCTATTTCCTTTTTCGCTTAGAGATCGTGCTAAAGCTTGGTTTTCGTATTTGCCTAAAAATAGTATTGATTCATGGAATAAGTGCAAAGATGCTTTTATCTCTAAGTATTTTCCTCCCGCTAAGATCATCTCTCTTAGAAACGATATTATGAATTTTAAGCAACTTGATCATGAACATGTTGCACAAGCTTGGGAGAGGATGAAATTAATGATACGTAATTGCCCTACACAAGGTTTGAATTTGTGGATGATTATACAAAAAATTTATGCCGGATTGAATTTTGCTTCTAGAAATCTTTTAGGTTCGGCCGCGGGAGGCACTTTTATGGAAATCACTTTAGGAGAAGCTACTAAACTCCTAGATAATATTATGGTTAATTATTCTCAATGGCACACTGAAAGATCTACTAATAAGAAAGTGCATGCGATAGAAGAAATTAATGTTTTGAGTGGAAATATGGATGAACTTATGAAATTATTTGCTAATAAAAGTGTTTCTTCTGATCCTAATGATATGCCTTTGTCTACTTTTATTGAGAATAACAACGAATCTATGGATGTGAATTTTGTTGGTAGGAATAATTTTGGTAACAACGCATATAGAGGAAACTTTAACCCTAGGCCGTATCCTAGTAATTCCTCTAATAATTATGGTAATTCCTACAACAATTCTTATGGAAATTATAATAATATGCCCTCTCATTTTGAATCTAATATTAAAGAATTTATTACTTCGCAAAAGAATTTCAATGCTTTGATTGAAGAAAAATTGCTTAAGATTGATGAGTTGGCTAGGAACGTTGATAGAATTTCTCTTGATGTTGATTCGTTGAAACTTAGATCTATTCCACCTAAGCATGATATCAATGATTCTCTCAAAGCTATGAGAATTTCCATTGATGAGTGCAAAGAAAGAACCGCTAGGATGCGTGCTCAGAAAGGTTGCTTTATAAAAACGTGTTCTTCTAGTTTCCATGATAATAAAGATGAAGATCTAAAAGTTATTGATGTGTCCCCTATTAAATCTTTGTTTTGCAATATGAATCTTGATAATGATGGGACTGAATATGATCCACCTTTACCTAGACGGCGTTCCCAAAATTCGGAGTCTTTAGATCTTGATGCTAAAATTGTTAAAAGTAGGATTGAAGAAGTCAAAACTTTAAATATTGATGAACCCACTATTTTGGATTTCAAGGAATTTAATTATGACAATTGATCTTTGATAGATTGTATTTCCTTATTGCAATCCGTGCTAAATTCTCCTCATGCTTATAGTCAAAATAAAGCTTTTACTAAACATGTCGTTGATGCTTTGATGCAATTTTATGAAGAAAAACTTGAGTTGGAAGTTTCTATCCCTAGGAAACTTTATGATGAGTGGGAACGTACTATTAAAATTAAAATTAAAGATCATGAATGCTATGCTTTGTGTGATTTGGGTGCTAGTGTTTCCACGATTCCAAAGACTTTGTGTGATTTGTTAGGTTTCCGTGATTTTGATAATTGCTCTTTAAACTTGCACCTTGCGGATTCCACTATTAAGAAACCTATGGGAAGAATTAATGATGTTCTTATTGTTGCAAATAGTAATTATGTGCCCGTAGATTTTATTGTTCTTGACATAGATTGCAATCCTTCATGTCCTATTATTCTTGGTAGACCTTTCCGTAGAACGATTGGTGCAATTATTGATATGAAGGAGGGGAATATTAGATTCCAATTTCCGTCAAGGAAAGGCATGGAACACTTCCCTAGAAATAAAATTAAATTACCTTATGAATCTATTATGAGAGCCACTTATGGATTGCCTACCAAAGATGGCAACACCTAGATCTATCCTTGCTTTTTATGCCTAGCTAGGGGCGTTAAACGATAGCGCTTGTTGGGAGGCAACCCAATTTTATTTTTATTCCTTGCTTTTTGCTCCTGTTTAGTAATAAATAATTTATCTAGCCTCTGTTTTGGTTGTGTTTTTTGTGTTTAATTAGTGTTTGTGCCAAGTAGAACCGTTGGGAAGACTTGGGGAAAGTCTTGTTAATCTTGCTGTAAAAAAACAGAAACTTTAGCACTCACGAGAACTTCTGCCATTTTTATTTGGAAGGTGATATTTAGTTAATTATTTTTGAAAATGATTAATAGATAAATTTCTCACGTCAAGATATTTATTTTAGAATTTTTGGGGTTCCATATTTTGAGTTAGATAAAGATTACTACAGACTGTTCTGTTTTTGACAGATTCTGTTTTTCGTGTGTTGTTTGCTTATTTTGATGAATCTATGTCTAGTAAAATAGTTTATAAACCATAGAGAAGTTGGAATACAGTAGGTTTAACACCAATATAAATAAATAATGAGTTAATTACAGTACCTTGAAGTGGTGTTTTGTTTTCCTTCGCTAATGGAGCTCACGAGATTTTCTACTTTAAGTTTTGTGTTGTGAAGTTTTCAAGTTTTGGGTAAAGATTTGATGGATTACAGAACAAGGAGTGGCAAGAGCCTAAGGTTGGGGATGCCCATGTCACCCCCAAGATAATCTAAGGACACCTAAAAGCCAAAGCTTGGGGATGCCCCGGAAGGCATCCCCTCTTTCGTCTACTTCTATCGGTAACTTTACTTGGAGCTATATTTTTATTTACCACATGATATGTGTTTTTCTTGGAGCGTCTTGTATTATTTGAGTCTTTATTTTTTAGTTTTCCACAATCATCCTTGCTGCACACACCTTTTTGAGAGAGAGACACATGATTCGGAAATTATTAGAATACTCTATGTGCTTCACTTATATCTTTTGAGTTATATAGTTTTTGCTCTAGTGCTTCACTTATATCTTTTAGAGCACGTCGGTGGATTTGTTTTATAGAAACCATTGTTCTCTCATGATTCACTTAGATTATTTTGACAGTCCTACAAAACAGCATGGTAATTTGCTTTAATTGTTTGAGGCATTCAAGATTAAATAAATAAAATTTTCTTAGGAGTGTGTTGAATACTATGAGAAGTTTGAAACTTGATAATTGTTTTGAGATATGGAGATGGTGATATTAGAGTCGTGCTAGTTGAGTAGTTGTGAATTTGAGAAATGCTTGTGTTGAAGTTTGTGATTCCCGTAGCATGAACGTATGGTGAACCGTTATGTTAAGAAGTCTGAACATGATGTATTTATTGATTGTCCTCCTTATGAGTGGAGGTCGGGGACGAGCGATGGTCTTTTCCTACCAATCTATCCCCCTAGGAGCATGCGTGTAGTACTTTGCTTCGATAACTAATAGATTTTTCCAATAAGTATGTGAGTTCTTTATGACCAATGTTGAGTCCGTGGATTATACGCACTCTCACCCTTCCATCATAGCTAGCCTCTCTAATACCGCACACCTTTCGCCGGTATCATACACCCACCATATACCTTCCTCAAAACAGCCACCATACCTACCTATCATGGCATTTCCATAGCCATTCCGAGATATATTGCCATGCAACTTTCCACCGTTCCGTTTATCATGACAAGCTCCATCATTGTCATATTGCTTTGCATGATCATGTAGTTGACATTTTAGTTGTGGCAAAGCCACCGTTCATAATTCTTTCATATAAGTCACTCATGCATCATTGCTATCCCGATACACCGCCGGAGGCATTCATATAGAGTCATACTTTGTTCTAGAATTAAGTTGTAATCATTGAGTTGTAAATAAATAGAAGTGTGATGATCATCATTCATAGAGTATTGTCCCAAATAAAAAAAGAGAGAGAAAGGCCAAAGAAAAAAAAAGAAGGCCCAAAAAAGGGGCAATACTACTATCCTTTTTTCACACTTGTGCTTCAAAGTAGAACCATGATCTTCATAATAGAGAGTCTCCTATGTTATCACTTTCATATACTAGTGGGAATTTTTCATTATAGAACTTGGCTTGTATATTCCAACGATGGGCTTCCTCAAAATGCCCTAGGTCTTCATGAGCAAGCAAGTTGGATGCACACCCACTTAGTTTCTTTTTGTTGAGCTTTCATATATGTATAGCTCTAGTGCATCCGTTGCATGGCAATCCCTACTCACTCACATTGATATCTAGTGATGGGCATCTCCATAGCCCGTTGATATGCCTAGTTGATGTGAGACTATCTTCTCCATTTTTGTCTTCTCCACAACCACCATTATATTCCACCTATAGTGCTATGTCCATGGCTCACGCTCATGTATTGCATGAAGATTGAAAAAGTTTGAGAACATTAAAAGTATGAAACAATTTCTTGGCTTGTCATCGGGGTTGTGCATGATTTGAATACTTTGTGTGGTGAAGATGGAGCATAGCCCGACTATATGATTTTGCAGGGATAACTTTCTTTGGCCATGTTATTTTGAAGAGACATAATTGCTTTGTTAGTACGGTTGAAGTATTATTATTTCTATGTCAATATTAAACTTTTATCTTGAATCTTTCAGATCTAAATATTCATACCACAATTAAGAGAATTACATTGAAATTATGCCAAGTAGCATTCCACATGAAAAATTCTGTTTTTATCATTTACCTACTCAAGGACGAGCAGGAATTAAGCTTGGGGATGCTTGATACGTCTCTAACGTATCTATAATTTTTTATTGTTCCATGCTATATTATATTCTGTTTTGGACATTATTGGGCTTTATTATACACTTTTATATTATTTCTGGGACTAACCTATTTATCGGAGGCCCAGCCCAGAATTGTTGTTTTTTTGCCTATTTTAGGGTTTCGCAGAAAAAGAATATCAAACGGAGTCCAAACGGAATGAAACCTTCGGGAACGTGATTTTCAGAACGAACATGATCGAGAGGACTTGGACCCTATGTCAAGACAACAACCAGGAGGCCACGAGGTAGGGGCGTGCCTACCCCCTGGGCGCGCCCTCCACCCTCGTGGGCCCCCTGTTGCTCCACCGATGTACTCCTTCCTCCTATATATACCTACGTACCCCCAAACTACCAGATACGGAGCCAAAACCCTAATTAAACCACCGTAACTTTCTGTATCCACGAGATCCCATCTTGGGGCCTGTTCCGGAGCTCCGCTGGAGGGGGCATCGATCACGGAGGGCTTCTACATCAACACCATAGCCCTTCCGATGAAGTGTGAGTAGTTTACCTCAGACCTATGGGTCCATAATTATTAGCTAGATGGATTCTTCTCTGTTTTTGGATCTCAATACAAAGTTCTCCCCCTCTCTTGTGGAGATCTATTCGATGTAATCTTCTTTTGCGGTGTGTTTGTTGAGACCGATGAATTGTGGGTTTATGATCTTTCTTGCAATGGGAGAAGTGCTTAGCTTTGGGTTCAATCTTGCAGTGTCCTTTCCCAGTGACAGTAGGGGCAGCAAGGCACGTATTGTATTGTTGCCATCGAGGATAATAAGATGGGGTTTATTTCATATTGCTTGAGTTTATCCCTCTATATCATGTCATCTTGCTTAAAGCGTTACTCTGTTCTCTTGAACTTAATACTCTAGATGCATGCTGGATAGCGGTCGATGTGTCGAGTAATAGTAGTAGATGCAGGCAAGAGTCAGTCTACTTGTCTCGAACGTGATGCCTATATACGTGATCATACCTAGATATTCTCATGATTATGCTCAATTCTGTCAATTGCTCAACAGTAGTTTGTTTACCCGCCGTGAATACTTATGCTCTCGAGAGAAGCCACTAGTGAAACCTATGGCCCCCGAGTCTATCTTCCATCATATTAATCTTCCAATACTTATTTATTTGTATTGCCTTTTATTTTACTTTTCATCTTTATCATAAAAATACCAAAAATATTATCTTATCATATCTATTAGATCTCACTCTCGTAAGTGACCGTGTAGGGATTGACAACCCCTTATCGTGTTGGTTGCAAGGATTTATTTGTTTGTGTAGGTACGAGGGACTCGTGCGTGGCCTTCTACTGGATTGATACCTTGGTTCTCAAAAACTGAGGGAAATACTTACGCTACTTTGCTACACCACCCTTTCCTCTTCAAGGGAAAACCAACGCAAGTGCGCAAGAGGTAGCACACATCACTATAAGCCTTGCAAGCAATATGACTAATGAGTTAGCTACGGGATGTTGCATTACGGAACAAGTAAAGAGACTTGCGGTAACGATATTGAACTAGGTATGATGATACAGATGATCGAATCTCGGGCAAGTAACATACCGATGACAAAGGGAACAATGTATGTTGTTATGCAGTTTGACCAATAAAGATCTTCGTAGAATATGTAGGAACCAATATGAGCATCCAGGTTCCGCTATTGGTTATTGACCGGAGATGAGTCTCGGTCATGTCTACATAGTTCTCGAACCCATAGGGTCCGCACGCTTAACGTTCGATGACGATATGCATTGTGAGTTATGTGATTTGATGTATTGAAGGTTGTTCGGAGTCCCAAATGTGATCACGGACATGACGAGTCTCGAAATGGTCGAGACATGAAGATTGATATATTGGAAGGTTATGTTTGGACACTGGAAAGGTTTCAGATAAGTTTGGGCATTTTCCAGAGTACCGCGGGGTTACCGGAACCCCCCGGGGGGTTAATGGGCCTTCATGGGCTTTATAGCATGTTTGGCAGATTGAGGGAATGGGCATGGGAGTTTTTAAGGGGGAGTTGGCTGAGGGATAAGACGTGGGAAGTGGACTACTAGTCCTAGTCCCACGTTTGGGTTGGGATGGGAATTAGTCATGGGAATTTAACAAAAAATAACATTCCTTTGTTTGGTTCAGCGGTGCAGGAATGGGAGTTATTGAGGAGACGTTGAGTATGTACGAACCAGCCTTGGGCCTTTTGTCTAGGTTCGCAATGCAACATCAGACAAAATAAAATGACGGTCAGTACAGAAGCCATCAAAACTGGATACAAACAAATTATCCCTTGCATTGAAACTTTTTTGTATAGTGGGATATTAAATGTATTCCTTGCAGGAAAAGTTTCTTATTTAAGCAGAATATTGTATGAACCGAGAAGCTATGCCATTCTGAATAAAAATATATGATTAGTCTATAGCTTAGTGGCCTAAATAAGATAGCAATAACCTCCAGTTATGATAGTTTTGACATCTCCCCGAAAATAAAGTAAGACAAAAAGAGTACATATAGCTTACCAGTAACATCAAACTGAATATTGTTGCCACCATTGCAATTCATAGCCACAAAATTATGTTCAACTGAATGCTTGCAAGACTTGTGTTTATACAGCAAACTACAGTTCTCTAGGAGAATTGCAAGGTAATGTGGTATTTATATAACAAACAACGGTTTGTATAGGAGAAGACGATGTACAAATAAAGTGGCAAACATCAAATATTGTTATTGATGAGTTTTCAAGTAAACAAGTAGTCCCGACCTAAAAATATTAAACTACCAATGTAGATTTTCACTTATTTTTTGGCCACCTCAAGCTCCTGACGAACAAACACCACTTTGTAATCATCATGCAGTTGGATGAAAAGTTCGGTCTTTCCAGCATCACCACCAATGACACGAACAACCATGACAACCTCTTCAGTAGTGAGACCTTTAAGATATTGGAGAATCTCAAGTAACTTCATTTTTTCTTGAACAAAATCTTGGTTTGTCAGTTTTGGGCACATGAAGTTCTATATACGTCTCATCTAAGGCACCTAAACAGTTCTATATTAAAAAAACAATGTGTTAGACCATGAACAAAACTAGACCTACAAGTGTTTTTATGTGAAAATATTAGTTTGATACCTTAAAGTACTTCCATCTTCCATCCGCGCAATTGGCTGGAATTGGTTGAGGCTTCTTAAGCAACACTTTCCAGAGTTTCAAAACTGCGCCTAGTACTTCATGGAATATGCGACTTACTGATTCAGGTGAACGCTGGAAACCATGATGGATTGCTCGATTTTTTTTCATCATGTGCAAGTATGTGAAGGAACATGGCAACCGTTTCTTCCACGCTCATGTGCCTAGTATCCTTTAACCCACCTTTTTTCTTACCAACAAACATAACACTCTGAAATAACGCCTATCCATCCCTAGTGCATAGTGCAATAGTAAGAAAGAAGCAATGTACAGCTTAAACTGGTTCTGTGTACTAGCAAACATGTATGAATTGACAACAACAAGAGCAAGAGTGTTGATTTTCCTAACATATCAGTTCGTATGTAATTTTCTCCAGTGAATACTCACAGCCATGTTCGAGTATATCTCTAATAAAATTGAGATGCTAAGCTGGACAAGTAGATAGGGAGAGAGATAACTCTGAACATAATTCTGAAGATTCAAATGAATAAGTTCATCAGTACCTCTTGTTCTTTGCTCAAGATCTGCAACAGATAAAGTACAAGAATGAATATTGTATGCCTTAATCGGACTAGACATGAACATGGAGAAAATGGAAATTACAAAGGGAATAGATCTGGATCGATTTGTACAGAAAAGCTAAAAGAATCAAACTTTTTTGGCGCAATCTGATCAGTTGAAGTTCGTGAGGGCAAACGAAATAGGCCCCCAATTAGATGGCAGGATTTGGATGAAATTTAGACAACAAATTGGTATTGCAAAAGAGCAATGGGATTACCTGAGCTCTTCGCCCCGCCGCTGCCTCTCCAGATCGAGAGAGATGGTTAGAGCTTGCTATTTCGCGGGAAAGAGATGACGCACCGGGCTTATTTAGCTGTGATTTCCCGCGCATTACAGAGGATTTTTGCGCGCTTCTTCTTTCCGTGGCTTACGGAGCGGGAGCAACGAACTGGGCGATAGTTTTCTTTCTCTCGCTTCCCATTCCCTCGATCAATTACCATGGCCCCCCGTGGGAAGAAAAAGGGGGAGTTGGACCCGTAACTCCCTTTCCCCTGCCCTCTTTAATTCCCCTGTCCCCTAGTCAAACAAGGGACTTTAAGTCCTCCACCCCCTACTCCCTCCCTTCCGGTTTATAAGGCTCAATTCAAAAATCTCACCAACCAAGGTAGATGATGAGTGGTGGAATATTTTTTGTAGTTTGCAAAAGCACCCAATTAATGCTCTTGTTTTCCTCAAAAATTTATGTTTACGAATGCATTAATTGCAATGCATGCATGCATAAAGTGCATGCATTGGTCAGTTTTCTCTTAATACTTGCATGCAACAATTTAATGCACCTTGAAGTCTGAACTTGTGATGGGGAACAACCAAATTGAGCCTTATAAAATGGAAAAACTAAAATTTTGAGATAAGCCCTATAAACCGGAAAGGAGGGAGTAATTCCCATTCCCTAATAATATTTCCCCCCAAACAAACACGCTATTAGTGGAAGAGAGAGGAGGTGGACAAGAGGAGGGGCGCACCCCCCAAGCCCAATCCAAATTGGGGAGGGGGCCGGCCCCCCTTTCCTTCTTCCCCTCTTCCCTTTCCTTCCCCCTCCTAGTTGGACTATGAAAGGGGGAAACCTACTCCTAGTAGGAGTAGGATTCCCCCCTTGGGGCGCGCCCTATGAGGCCGGCCGGCCCCCTCCTCCACTCCTTTATATACAGGGGAGGGGGCACCCCATAGACACACAAGTTGATTTCTTAGCCGTGTGCGGTGCCCCTCTCCATAGATTTCCACCTCGGTCATATTGTTGTAGTGCTTAGGCGAAGCCCTGTGTCGGTAACTTCATCATCACCGTCAACACGTCGTCGTGCTGACGAAACTCTCCCTCAGCCTCAGCTAGATCTAGAGTTCGAGGGACGTCACCGAGCTGAATGTGTGTAGATCGCGGAGGTGTCGTGCGTTCGGTACTTGATTGGTTGGATCACGAAGACGTTCGACAACATCAACCGCGTTACTCAATGCTTCTGCTTTTGGTCTACGAGGGTACGTAGACACACTCTCCCCCTCGTTTCTATGCATCCCTATATAGATCTTGCATGATCGTAGGAATTTTTTTGAAATACTGCGTTCCCCAACAGTGGCATCCGAGCCAGGTCTATGCGTAGATGTTATATGCACGAGTAGAACACAAAGGAGTTGTGGGCGTGGGTATATACATATTGCTTGCTGTCACTAGTTCTTTCTTGATTCGGCGGTATTGTTTGATGAAGCGGCCCGGACTGACAATACATGACCGCGTTCATGAGACTGGTTCTACCGATGTGCTTTCCACACAGGTGGCTGACGGGTGTCATTTTCTCCAATTTAGTTGAATTGGATTCAATGAACAGGGTTCTTTCTAAAGATCAAAAAGCAATCATTATACCGCGTTGTGGTTTTTGATGCGTTGGTAAGAACGGTTCTTGCTAAGCCCGTAGCAGCCACGTAAAACTTGCAACAACAAAGTAGAGGACGTCTAACTTGTTTTTGCAGGGCATGTTATGATGTGATATGGTCAAGACGTGATTATATAAATTGTTGTATGAGATGATCATGTTTTGTAACACAGTTATCGGCAACTGGCAGGAGCCATATGGTTGTCGCTTTATTGTATGAAATACAATCGCCATGTAATTGCTTTACTTTATCACTAAGCGGTAGCGATAGTCGTCGAAGCAATAGTTGGCGAGATGACAACGATGCAACGATGGAGATCAACGTGTCAAGCCGGTGATGATGGTGATCATGACGGTGCTTTAGAGACGGAGATAAAAGGCACAAGATGATGGTGGCCATATCCTATCACTTATATTGATTGCATGTGATGTTTATCCTTTATGCATCTTATTTTGCTTAGTACGGTGGTAGCATTATAAGGTGATCTCTCACTAAATTTCAAGGTATAAGTGTTCTCCCTGAGTATGCACCATTGCTACAGTTCGTCGTGTCGGGACACCACATGATGATTGGGTGTGATAAGCTCTACGTTCGCATACAACGTGTGCAAGCCAGTTTTGCAAAAGCAGAATACTCAGGTTAAACTTGACGAGCATAGCATATGCAGATATGGCCTCAGAACACTGAGACTGAAAGCTCGAGCGTGAATCATATAGTAGATATGATCAACATAGTGATGTTCACCATTGAAAACTACTCCATCTCACGTGATGATCGGACATGGTTTAGTTGATATGGATCACATGATCACTTAGATGATTAGAGGGATGTCTATCTAAGTGGGAGTTCTTAAGTAATATGATTAATTGAACTTTAATTTATCATGAACTTAGTACCTGATAGTATTTTGCATGTCTATGTTGTTGTAGATAAATGGCCCATGTTGTTGTTCCGTTGAATTTTAATGCGTTCTAGAGAAAGCTAAGTTGAAAGATGATGGTAGCAATTACACGGACTAGGTCCGTAACTTGAGGATTATCCTCATTAATGCATGGAAGAATTACATCCTGGAAGCACCGCTAGGTGCCAAACCCGCTGCAGGAGCAGCTCCAGATGTTATGAACACCTGGCAGAGCAAAGCTGATGACTACTCGATAGTTCAGTGTGGCATGCTTTACGGCTTAGAACTGGGACTTCAATGACATTTTGAACATCATGGAGCATATGAGATGTTCCAGGAGTTGAAGTTAATATTTCAAGCAAATGCCAGGATTGAGAGATATGAAGTCTCCAATAAGTTCTACAACTGCAAAATGGAGGAGAACAGTTCTGTCAGTGAGCACATACTCAGAATGTCTGGGTACCACAATCACTTGACTCGGCTGGGAGTTAATCTTCCGGTTGATAGTGTCATTGACAGAGTTCTTTGATCACTGCCACCAAGCTACAAAAGCTTCGTGATGAATTATAATATGCAAGGGATGGATAAGACAATTCCCGAGCTCTTCGCGATGCTAAAGGTTGCGGAGGTAGAAATCAAGAAGGAGCATCAAGTGTTGATGGTCAATAAGACCACCAGTTTCAAGAAGAAGGGCAAAGGGAAGAAGGGGAACTTCAAGAAGAATGGCAAGCAAGTTGCTGCTCAAGTGAAGAAGCCCAAGTATGGACCTAAGCCTGAGACTGAGTGCTTCTACTGCAAAGGGACCGGTCAGTGGAAGCGGAATTTCCCCAAGTATTTGGCTGATAAGAAGGATGGCAAAGTGAAAGGTTTATTTGATATACATGTTATTGATGTGTACCTTACTAATGCTCGCAGTAGAGCATGGGTATTTGATACTGGTTCTGTTGCTAATATTTGCAACTCGAAACCGGGGCTATGGATTAAGCGAAGATTGGCTAAGGACGAGGTGATGATGCGCGTGGGAAATGGTTCCAAAGTCGATGTGATCGTCGTCGGCATGCTACCTCTACATCTACCTTCGGGATTAGTTTTAGACCTAAATAATTGTTATTTGGTGCCAGCGTTAAGCATGAACATTATATCTGGATCTTGTTTGATACAAGACGGTTATTCATTTAAATCAGAGAATAATGGTTCTTCTATTTATATGAGTACTATCTTTTATGGTCATGCACCCTTGATGAGTGGTCTATTTTTACTAAATCTTGATAGTAGTGATACACATATTCATAGTATTGAAGCCAAAAGATATAAGTTTAATAATGATAGTGCAACTTATTTTTGGCACTGCCGATTAGGTCATATTGGTGTAAAGCGCATGAAGAAACTCCATGCTGATGGGCTTTTGGAATCACTTGATGCTTGTGAACCATGCCTCATGGGCAAGATGACTAAGACTCTGTTCTCTGGAACAATGGAACGAGCAACAGACTTATTGGAAATAATACATACTGGTGTATGCGGTCCGATGAGTGTTGATGCTCGTGGCGGGTATCGTCATTTTCTGACCTTCACAGATGATTTGAGCAGATATGTGTATGTCTACTTGATGAAACATAAGTCTGAAACATTTGAAAAGTTCAAAGAATTTCATAGTGAAGTGGAAAATCATCGTAACAAGAAAATAAAGTTTTTATGATCTGATCGCGGAGGAGAATATTTGAGTTATGAGTTTGGTCTTCATTTGAAACAATGCGGAATAGTTTTGCAACTCACGCCACCTGGAACACCACAGCATAATTGTGTGTCCGAACGTCGTAACCGCACTTTATTAGATATGGTGCGATCTATGATGTCTCTTACTGATTTACCGCTATCGTTTTGGGGTTATGCTTTACAGACGGCTGCATTCACGTTAAATAGGGCAACATCGAAATCCATTGAGATGACACCATATGAACTATGGTTTGGCAAGAAACCAAAGTTGACATTTCTTAAATTTTGGGGCTGCCATGCTTATGTGAAAAAGCTTCAACCTGATAAGCTCGAACCCAAATCGGAGAAATGTGTCTTCATAGGATACCCAAAGGAGACTATTGGGTACACCTTCTATCACAGATCCTAAGGCAAGATATTCGTTGCTAAGAATGGATCCTTTCTAGAGAAGGAGTTTCTCTCGTAAGAAGTGAGTGGGAGAAAAGTAGAACTCTATGAGATAATTGTACTTGCTCCCTTATTGGAAAGTAGTTCATCACAGAAATCAGTTACAGTGATTATGTTGGTGTACAAAAGTAGGGTTTCTCCTTTTGACCCCTTTAGTTGTGCACGGGCAGTCAGAGCCACGTGTCGCAGCCACACTTAGCAGGGCAGAGGGGGGAAGCCGGAGAGAAGCCAAATCACAAGACAACCAAGGCAACGCCAAGACCGGAAGCGCAGGAGGCAAGAGGGCGAGGCGGACTCCCTCGGCAAGATCCTTGCCGAGGCGGCCCCCCGCAGCCCCGGCAAGAGCCTCGCGGGGGCAACTTGCCCAACACCAACAGAGCGAGCCACCCTTGAGCCCACTGGCTCCGACCCAAGCAACTGCATCGGAACCAAGGCTCGGGAGGCGCCTCTGTGGTGGAATGCAAATCTTCATCAAGCCCATAAATATATGAGTTCAAATGAGGACTAGAATACGGCAACCCTCGGCAGGATCCTAGCCGAGGAAATCCACAAGTCCCCCGGCAAGACCCTTTCCGGGGATGACAGCAACTCCACGGCAAGACCCTTGCCGGGCCCCCGGCAAGACCCTTGCTGCGGGCGTCAGCAGGGCCACTGCCAGGCCCGCACCAGCCAAGACTCCGCCGCCGTTCGCATGCAGCTGCCAACCCAACCAGCTGGGCAGGCACCTGCGTGGCAACATGCAGCTTCCAGGCCAAATCAGCAAGCACCTGTGTGGCGGCATGCAGATCTTCCTAAAGGCCCTACCACCGCGCCACCTCAGCTGCGTGCCTGCCTACATGGCGCTGCATGCATCGCCAGCCTGGGCGCGTGTCGAAGCGAGGCGAAGCGACGACGGACGGGACGTGCCTCGTTCCCGACCCCGATAAAGCTGATGGACACCTACTTAGTGCATTTAATGCACTTTGTCCCATAATGCCGTGCCATAAGCTCGCGCACTGTAGGCCTTTCCACCTCCTATGTGCCACTGTGGCAGCCCCTTTTTCTATAAAAGGAGGCTTGAGGCGACCAGGGGAGGGATTCGTCTTTTTGGAACGGGACAGTCACCGTAGCTACTTCAAAAAGCTCAAGAACACTCAATACATCCACCAAAGCAGGACTAGGGTTTTACGCATCCTCGTGGCCCGAACCTGGGTAAACGATCCGTGTGCTTGCTCCTAAACCTTCTCTTCTCATAACCCCGCGCCCGCCGACCATAGAAGGGATCCCAGTGATCCCATGGGTGTCGTTCCCGTCGACATCTTTGGCGCGCCAGGTAGTGGTGCAGTTGTGGGAATCTGGTCTAGCAGTTAGCCTAGCAGTTCTTTGTCGCCATGGCTCCCAAGAAGAAGGCGGTCGGTTCATCGGGAGCCAGACGGCCTATACCGGTGCGGGCGAGCAGCGGGCCGGTCGCGGACAGAACCCGAGGCGCGACCCGCGAGCACCAACATCGCTCTGGCAGTCAAAGCCTGGCGAGCGGCGTCATTCATGCGCAAGGCGACGGGCCACACGCTGCAAAATCCAGAGACGGAGCTGGGCCCCCCGCAGACGGCGCGGGACCCTCCGAGGGCGTCGCCGTACCACCCGCGGGCGGCGTAGCGACCTCCAAGACGCCCACTCCGGCGCCCACATCGCGCTCTTCCCAGGTTCTGCGCGACGAGCAGCATCACCATGCCGGTGACCCTGGACGCCGCCATGGGAAGAGTCATATGTGCGTCATCCGCGGGACGAAGGAGGCCAGCATGCCCGCCGAAGTGCTGGCAAGGACGGCGCACAGCCGCTGGGCCGTGACAGAGCTCCTTCTAACGTGGTTAGAAGTCGAAGCGCACCACGGTCCATGCAGCTTTCGCTGCCGCCCACGCCAGCAGAAGCCTTGGCGCGCGCAGCTGCTCCTCGACTTCCCTCCCGCCGTGGAGAAGCTCGACGTGTGGAGAGCTACTATCCGGAGCCTCGTTGGCGTCGCCAACAAAGATGAGCCATGGCCGGCGGGGCCCTCAGGCCGGCGCTCTATCGAGCCACTACATGCTGGCGGTGGAGGGGCCGGAGGCGCCGCGGCCACGATGCACTCTCCTCCTCCACGCCAGCCACCGCAGATGTCGGTCCGTCGTGATGACGCTTGTGATGACATTTCCATAGCGTCGTCCGACCCACGGACCCGCTGCGATCAATGCCAGGTTCTTCAGGAGCGAGCCCATGAAGACGCTCAAACCACCATTGAGCGTCGGCGTGATACGTGCCATCAGTCAGACAGGCGGGCGGCGCCCGCTATGGACCACCCAGCATTGGGAGGATCTGGCGGCCTACCTTACGAGGTGGGTTGCCCAGCCTTTACCCGTGAGCTGCGGCAGTTCCAGTGGCCGTCCAACCGCATGTTCAAGCCCGACGTCGGTGAGAAGTGCAACGGCAAGACCCACCCGTCAGAGTTCCTCAGCATCTACACCATCGCGATGCAAGCCGCTGGAGCTCGTGACGACAAGGTGCTTGCCAATTACTTCTCGTTGGCCCTGAAACCCAATGTCATGTCTTGGTTGATGCACTTGCCGGCGGATTCCATTTCTTCTTGGTCAGATATGTGTCACGAGTTCGTTGGTGCCTTCACTGGAGGCCACCAAGCTCATGTCCAGGCGAGTGATTTTCATATCATTCCCCAGAAGGAAGGTGAAAACCTGGTCAAGTACATACAGAGGTTCAGCCGAGTGCAATACAACATCCCGGATGTTCATCCTGCCGCCGTGATCAGCGCATTCCATCAGAATGTGCGTAACCGCAAGATCTGTGAAGAGCTGGCAATGAACAAGGTCAAAGACGTGGCCGAACTTTACGTTCTGGCCGACAGATGCGCCCGGGCTGAAGAGGGAAGGAAGTACCCGGTGAAGACGCCGGTGCGGAAACCGACTCTACCGATGAAGACACCGCCGCCCTAACGAAGAAGGGCCGGCGTTGCAACAGCAAATGCAAGGACAAGACCGTGCTTGCCGTCGAGGGATCCGGCGACACCAGCGCTGCCAAGAAGGCCAAGGCAGACGACCCCGGCAAGGAGATTGTCGGGTGCGCCGCTTGCTGGGCCTTGGCGGCTGCCGACAAGCCAGGGGGCTCCGACAAGCAGTACTGTAAGATCCACTGCACCAAGGGCCACGACCTCCAGAACTGCCGACAAGTTGAGCTGCTTATTGAAAAGGAAAAAGCCAAATATGAGAGGCGGGACAAGGAGAAGGGTCGGGATGGTGCCGAAGGATCAGGCAAGAAGCGTGGCGGCCAAGGAGGTCGCCGCGACAAGGATAACCAGCAAGAGAGGCCCGCCCGGGGCCGCGACAAGAAGCAGGAAGATGATGACCGTGACGAGGATGACGAGTCCGATGAGCATGAGTTCCAGAAGGCTACGGAGGCCATGTGCGTCGATGGTGGCGCCTCGCTGCACACTTCTCACCGCCAGCTCAAGCAGTGGGCGCGTGAGATTACAGTAGCAGAGCCATCGTTCGATGCTCAGAAGCCACTGAAGTGGTCCAGCACGCCCCTCATCTTTGACGCCGAGGACCACCCTGACCGCACGACTGCCGTCGGGTGTTTGCCATTGTTGGTCTCACCAATGATATGCAACCTCAAGGTGAATAAGATGCTGGTTGACGGCGGGACCGTCCTGAACTTGATCTCACCCGTCGTGATCAAAAGGCTGCAAATTCCTGATGGAGACCTTGAGGAAGTGGGTACGTTTCAAGGGGTCATCCCGGGAAGGAGCCAGCCAAAGGGGAAGGTCACATTGCTCATGACGTTAGGAGGTGAGTTGAACTACAGGACGGAGAGGATCGTCTTCGATGTGGCCGAGATCCCTTTGCCCTACAACGGGATCCTCGGTCGCTCGACACTAGCCAAGTTCATGGCGGTGGCGCACTATACCTACAATACGCTGAAGATGCCTAGGCCGATGATCATCATCACCGTCCCTTCCGACAAGAAGGATGCGCTGATCTGCGCTGACCAACTCTATCGAGAAGCAGTTGCAGCAGCTACCGCCAAGGCACCTGCTCCTGCCGTTGAGGCCCCGGGAGGGAAGAATAGGACCGGCAAGACCTCTCACACCCACTCTAGCAAGCGCACCTCTTCGGAGTGCTGTGCTACCGTCGAGGACGTGCCCGAGAGCTCTACCGGCAAGAGCAACAAATCCAGAGCTACACCACCAGAGACCAAGAGGGTGTCCGTCAAGGAGGATGGCACGGGAGGGGCTTTCACCATAAGCTCCACCCTCGATAGCAAATAGGAAGGCGCGCTCGTCGCTTTCCTGCGGGCGAATGTCGATGTATTTACGTGGCAAGCATCCGACATCCCCGGCGTTCCCAGGGAAGTGATTGAGCACCACCTTGCAGTCTGTCCCCATGCGTGACCCGTCAAGCAGAAGGTCAGGAAGCAAGCTTTGGAACGACACGAGTTATCACAGAGGAGATCAGGAAATTGGAAGCAGTAGGTTTGGTGAGAGGAGTGCTCCATCTGACGTGGTTGGCCAATCCGGTGGTGGTGCGCAAGGCAAATGGGAAGTGGAGGCTATGTATTGACTACACGGATGTCAATAAGGCTTGTCCTAAGGACCCCTTCCCGTTGCCGCGCATCGACCAGATTGTTGACTCCATGGCTGGGTGTGATCTGTTGTCATTCCTCGACGCCTACTCGGGCTTCCACCAGATCTTCATGGCAAGAGAAGATGAAGAGAAGACAGCCTTTATCACCCCATGTGGTACATATTGCTTTTTATGGATGCCTTTCGGGTTGAAGAGTGCTAGCTCGACATTCGCAAGGGCGGTATAGATTGGTTTTGAGCCCCAGCTACATATAAATATGGAAGCATATATGGACGACATGGTGGTTAAAACCAAGGACAAGGCGACCCTTGTACAAGACCTAGGAGAGACGTTTGCCAACCTACGCAAGATCAACCTCAAGCTGAACCCTGAGAAGTGTGTCTTTGGCGTCCCGTCAGGAAAACTTCTTGGGTTCTTTGTGTTGCAGAATGGGATCGAGGCAAACCCGGACAAGATCAAGGATGTGCGCCGGCTCACTGGCTGTGTTGCCACCATGAGTAGGTTCATCTCCAAGTCCGCTGAACATGCCCTTCCCTTCTTCAAAATCTTGAAGAAGGCAGGCCCAATGGAGTGGACCCCAGTGGCCGAGGCGGCGTTGCAGGATCTAAAGAAATACCTTTCCTCTACGCCAATATTGGTTGCGTCTAAACCACAAGAGCCGTTGTTGTTGTATCTAGCGGCAATGAATCAAGTGGTCAGCACCGCACTAGTGGCACAGAGGGAGGTCGACGAAGAGGCAGTGGCCACAGCAGGACCGGCGGATGGAAAGTCAGAGATTCCCCCGGCAGGGCCTGGTGCCGGCAAGGCAAGGCCCCCGGCAGAGTCCGACGCCATCGGGGCAGGGCCCGCACAGCCAAGTGAAGTGGTGCAGAAGAAGAAGATGATGCAGCACCCGGTTTACTTTGTCAGCTCCCTCTTGCAGGGGGGTAGGTCAAGGTACTCCGGTGTGCAGAAATTGCTCTTCGGCCTCCTTATGGCCTCGAGGAAGTTGTGTCATTACTTTCAAGCCCACGAGATCGTTGTCGTCACCCGCCTCCTGTTGCAACCGATACTACACAACCCAGATGCAACCGGAAGGATTGTGGAGTGGGCCTTGGAGTTGTCAAGCTTTGGGTTGAAGTTTGAAAGTACTTCGACAATCCAGAGCAGAGTCTTGGCGGAGTTCATTGTAGAATGGACCTCAACACCTGACGAGGAAATCCAGGAGACCGCTCTCCCCGGCAAGGAGGCGAGTCGCGACTGGATCATGTACTTTGACGGGGCTTTCTCGCTGCAAGGCGCCGGTGCCGGTGTGCTGCTTGTCGCACCCACCGAAGAGCACCTCAAGTACGTGATCCAGATACACTTTCCCAGGGAGATTTGCACAAACAACACTGCTGAGTACGAGGGGATGCTCGCCGGTCTCAGGATCGCAGCAGACCTCGGGGTGAAGAAGCTCATCGTCAGGGGTGATTCGCAGCTTATCATCAGACAGATCAACAAAGATTACCAGAGTCCGTTGATGGAGGCCTACGTAGATGAGGTGAGGAAGCTGGAGGAGCACTTTGACGGTATTCAAGCGGAGCACGTTCCCGGGCGGAGAACGACATCGCTAACTACCTATCAAAGCGCGCTGCATTCAAGCTACCTATGGAACCAGGTACCTTTTTGCTTCGGCTAACTCAACCATCCGTCGAACCATCAACGGAGCAGAACAAGCAGAGGAAATCGGGCCCCGGCAAGTACTTTCCTGCTGAGCCCCAGGGGCCGCTGGCAAGAGTGTTGCCATGGATTCCGAGCCTACCAAGGGGCAGTCGGCTCTGGCAGGGCGCCAAGCCCTGGCCATAGAGACGGCCGCCCCCATGGCGGAAGAAATGCCTTTGGTCCTCGCCGTCGAGCCCCAGGCTCTGGCATGGGCACAGCATACCGTCCGTTTCCTCTAGACAGGGGCACTTCCTGAAGAGCAGGAAGAAGCGGAAAAAGTAGCCCGTCGGTCTGCCCTATACCAGTTCGTCGATGACGTCCTGTACAAAAAAAGACCGAACGGTGTGAAATTGAAGTGCATCCCCCGGGAGGAAGGACTAGAGCTGTTGGCAGAGATACATGGAGGCATATGTGGCTCCCACATAGGGTCGAGGGCCCTTGCCGGCAAAGCATTCCGGCAAGGCTTCTTCTGGACCACCGCCCTCCAGGATGCAACGGTACTAGTAACCAGGTGTGAAGCGTGCCAGTTCCATTCAAAGAAGCTTCATCAACCAGCTCAAGCCCTTCAAACAATTCCTCTCTCCTGGCCGTTTTCGGTCTGGGGGCTCGACATATTGGGCCCCTTCCCCCGTGCTATCGGGGGCTTTGAGTACTTGTACGTTGCAATCGACAAGTTCACAAAGTGGCCGGAAGTGGAAGCAGTAAGGAAGGTGGCAGCACAGTCAGCCGTCAAGTTCTTCAAGGGACTAGTCTGCCGTTTTGGTGTGCCAAACAGAGTCATCACCGATAACGACACGTAGTTCACAGGCCACACCTTCATGCAGTACACCCAAGACCTCGGCAGCAAGGTCTGTTTTGCTTCCGTGGCACACCCACGGAGCAATGGCCAGGCGGAGAGGGCAAATGCTGAAGTACTGCGAGGCCTGAGAACAAAGACTTTTGACAAGCTGCACGAAAGTGTAAGGCACTGGATTGATGAGTTGCCGGTGGTTCTTTGGTTGATCAGGACGATGCCAAATCGAGCCACAGACCAGACACCCTTTGCCCTGGTATACGGGGCAGAAGCAGTTCTCCCCACAAAACTCATATACGGGTCACCTCGAGTGCTTGCTTACGACGAGCTTGAGCAAGAGCTATTGCGGCAAGATGACGCAACGCTCCTTGAGGAAGATCATCTTCGGGCGGCTGTGAGAGCAGCACGCTACCAGCAAGCCTTGTGCCGCTACCATAGCCGCAAGGTCCATGCCCGAAGCTTTGAGGAAGGCGACCTTGTTCTTCGGCACGTTCAGTCGGCCAAGAATTCCAACAAGTTGATGCCAAAGTGGGAAGGCCCTTATCGGGTAATACGAGTCACCAGACCCGGCGCTGTCCGCCTGGAGACCGAAGATGCTGTCCCGGTAAGTCATTCATGGAACATCGAACATCTTCGCAAGTTTTACCCATAAGGAGCAGTTGCCGGGCCTCCCGGCGAACCACCTTTTGTGCGAGCCTTGACAGCAAGGCATGTAACCCTCTGTACAAAGCCAGGCGCAGACCCTGAGCATAAATAAACGAAGCGCTGGCGCCCTAAGTGATAGCATGCATGCTAGGTCAAGTATTTCCCTCGGTTAGGGTTGATAGTGCTTAGCAGCGACTAACCCCTAGCCTAGAGGTCGAGTGTGCGTCTTTCTGTTCTCTTTGGTTCGCAGGGCACGCGGACACTTCTGTTGGGCCGCTTGGGAAAAAGAGAACGAACTGGCACTCCGGCCCCAGCAAGCCAAGACTACCGGGGGCTGAGGATACAAGGATCCAACCATGGCAAGCCAAGGTTGTCAGGGGCTGCGGATTCAGATAAGTCTTTCATCCCCTTGTTATGCGTTTCCGTATAGAACTAGGACATGTGAAACCTCGTTTATGTCCTTGAAACCACCGTGCTCCCCCTTTCTTGTACCCAAGAGTTACCCCCTGGGTCGGAATTTGGTAGTAGACGCGGTGTCGAGGAGATGAACAAGGGACCTAACTCTACTTCGCCCCTGCCTCCGCCAAGAGCGCGAGAATGGTCGACCGAAATGGGGAGATGGCAGGGCCTGTTGCCGGGCGACATGTTTATATTAAAGATAACAAGGATTCATCCTTGGCATGGGCCTCGCTCACGCACAAAGAACCCAGCAAGCACCCTTTTTCATTAAAAACATCCCATATAGGTACAGTTCATACGGAATTAAAAACATGAGCAAGGGGATAACAAGTATTAAAATAAACAAGTGCCCATAGGCTTACAAACTAAAAAAGAAGATAAGATGCCCGTAATCCCTTTCTTGTCCCTCTCCTCAGAAGGTGGAACAAGAGGGCCGGAGGGCGAAAAGAGCACCTAGGTGAGGTGCGAGAAGCAGAAGGCGCCAAGAGGACGTCCCGGTGCCGGGAGGGAAGCTGGAAGCTGAGGCAGCGGGCTGGCAATACGTGATGAAGGCATCGGTGCCCGCGTACTCTGACTTAACGGCCGCCACCTGCCTTCTTCGCCCTCTCCGGCCCTCCTATGCCAGCCTCCCAAGGAGACGATGGGGAGCACCCCGATGGAGAGCTTGGCGAGGATGGCCCTCGGCAAGGAGTGTGGCCGAGGGAGGGGTGGCACGGTCAGTCGAAGTCGGAGTCAGCATCCTGCCGCTCGACTCCCTCGCCGTCGCTGTCGCTGTCCTCCTCGTCACTCCCGCTTGAGGAGGAATCTTCATCGTCGGAGGAGCTCTCCACGCAGCACTTCAAGCGAGTTCTGAGATCTCCGAAGACCTTGACGGAGAGCAGGCTGCCCTCCGTTAACTTGAAGTAGAGGACAAGCCCTGCCGTCAGGCTGTGGTTGCGTGTGAACGTCTTTCATCCGCGGCGGAGGTACATGACGTGGGGGGCAGGGAAGTCGACGTCGACCAGTGTGCCACTTTTCCCGCAGCCCTTCATGTGCAACCAGAGGGTGTAGGGTGGATCGAGCTCCATCTCCCAAGCAAAGGCAGTAGGAAGACGGAGGCGGCAACACGGTGGCCGGCGCAGCCTGATGAAGAACTCGCGGGGTTGGTCCCCGACGTGGTGCTCCGTCGGAGGAGGCATCGCTGGCGGAGACGAGGCTGATGCGCCGCCCCATGCTCCTCTCCCCTGAGTGCCACGACGACCTCAACCTCGCCCCCTCCCCTTCCCCTCGTGGCCGGTTCTGCCGCCACGAGCTCTTGGGAAGGAGGAACGCGCTGGCGGGCAGCGACCCTCGCCGCCACCGTCGAAGGGCCAGCGCTTCCTCTCTCTATGGCGGATGGAAGAAGCGGAGGTGGAAGGACGGATGATGGAAGAATGTGGAATGCCCCCCCCCCTCCATCCTTATAAAGGGGCGGAGTTGAGGCTCGGCCGCCCCACTCGACCAATCCGGTCATCGGGGGCGCAGGGAATCAGGAACGACCCGTGATGCCTACTACACAACCTTCTTCTTGTAGACGTTGTTGGGCCTCCAAGTGCAGAGGTTTGTAGGACAGTAGAAAATTTCCCTCAAGTGGATGACCTAAGGTTTATCAATCCGTAGGAGGCGTAGGATGAAGATGGTCTCTCTCAAGCAACCCTGCAACCAAATAACAAAGATTCTTTTGTGTCCCCAACACACCCAATACAATGGTAAATTGTATAGGTGCACTGGTTCGGCGAAGAGATGGTGATACAAGTGGTATATGGATGGTAGATAAAGGTTTTTGAAATCTGAAAATATAAAAACAGCAAGGTAACTAATGATAAAAGTGAGCACAAACGGTATTGCAATGCGTTGAAACAAGGCCTAGGGTTCATACTTTCACTAGTGCAAGTTCCCTCAACAATAATAGCATAATTGGATCATATAACTATCCCTCAACAGGCAACAAAGAGTCACTCCAAAGTCACTAATAGCGGAGAACAAACGAAGAGATTATGGTAGGGTACGAAACCACCTCAAAGTTATCCTTTCTGATCGATCTATTCAAGAGTCCGTTGTAAAATAACACGAAGCTATTCTTTCCGTTCAATCTGTCATAGAGTTCGTACTAGAATAACACCTTAAGACACAAATCAACCAAAACCCTAATGTCACCTAGATACTCCAATGTCACCTCAAGTATCCGTGGGTATGATTATACGATATGCATCACACAATCTCAGATTCATCTATTCAAACCAACACAAAGAACTTCAAAGAGTGCCCCAAAGATTATATCGGAGAGTCAAGACGAAAACGTGTGCAAACCCCTACGCATAGGTTCATGGGCAGAACCCGCAAGTTGATCACCAAAACATACATCAAGTGGATCACGTGATATCCCATTGTCACCACAGATAAGCACGTGCAAGACATACATAAAGTGTTCTCAAATCCTTAAAGACTAAATCCGATAAGATAACTTCAAAGGGAAAACTCAATCCATTGCAAGAGAGTAGAGGGGGAGAAACATCATAAGATCCAACTATCATAGAAAAGCTCGCGATACGTCAAGATCGTACCACCTCAAGAACACGAGAGAGAGAGAGAGAGAGAGATCAAACACATAGCTACTGGTACATACCCTCAGCCCCGAGGGAGAGCTACTCCCTCCTCGTCATGGAGAGCACCGGGATGATGAAGATGGCCACCGGAGAGGGATTCCCCCTCCTGCAGGGTGCCGGAACGGGTCTAGATTGGTTTTCGGTGGCTACGGAGGCTTCTGGCGGCGGAACTCCCGATGTATTGTGCTCCCCGAAGTTTTTAGGGTATATATATAGGAGGAAGAAGTATGTCGGTGGATCTACGGGCTGTCCACGAGGCAGGGGGGCGTGCCCCCCACCCTCGTGGGCAGCCCGGGACTCTCCTGGTCCATCTTCGATACTCAATGGCCTTCTTCTGGTCCAAAAATAAGTTCCATGAAGTTTTAGGTCAATTGGACTCCGTTTGACTTTCCTTTTCTGCGATACTTTAAAATAAGGAAAAAACAGAAACTGGCACTAGGCTCTAGGTTAATAGGTTAGTCCCAAATATCATATAAAATAGCATATAAATGCATATAAAACATCCATGGTTGATAATATAATAGCATGGAACAATCAAAAATTATAGATACGTTGGAGACGTATCAGCATCCCCAAGCTTAATTCCTGCTCGTCCTCGAGTAGGTAAATGATAAAAATAGAAATTTTGATGTGGAATGCTACCTAACATATTTATCCATGTAGTTCTCTTTATTGTGGCAAGAATATTCAGATCCATAAGATTCAAGACAAAAGTTAATATTGACATAAAAATAATAATACTTCAAGCATACTAACCAATCAATTATGTCTTCTCAAAATAACATGGCCAAAGAAAGCTATCCCTACAAAATCATATAGTCTGGCTATGCTCTATCTTCACCACACAAATATTTAAATCATGCACAACCCCGATGACAAGCCAAGCAATTGTTTCATACTTTTGATGTTCTCAAACTTTTTCAATCTTCACGCAATACATGAGCGTGAGCCATGGACATAGCACTATAGGTGGAATAGAATGGTGGTTGTGGAGAAGACAAAAAGGGAGAAGATAGTCTCACACCAACTAGGCATATCAACAGGCTATGGAGATACCCATCAATAGATATCAATGTGAGTGAGTAGGGATTGCCATGCAACGGATGCACTAGAGCTATAAGTGTATGAAAGCTCAAAAAGAAACTAAGTGGGTGTGCATCCAACTCGCTTGCTCACGAAGACCTAGGGAATTTTGAGGAAGCCCATCTTTGGAATATACAAGCCAAGTTCTATAATGAAAATTTCCCACTAGTGTATGAAAGTAACAACATAAGAGACTCTCTATCATGAAGATCATGGTGCTACTTTGAAGCACAAGTGTGGTAAAAGGATAGTAGCATTGTCCCTTCTCTCTTTTTCTCTCATTTTTATAGGCCTTTTCTCTTTTTTTATGGCCTCTCTTTTTTTAATTTAGTCCGGAGTCTCATCCCGACTTGTGGGGGAATCATAGTCTCCATCATCCTTTCCTCACTTGGGACAATGCTCTAAAAATGATGATCATCACACTTTTATTTACTTACAACTCAACAATTACAACTCAATACTTAGAACAAAATATGACTCTATGTGAATGCCTCCGGCGGTGTACCGGGATATGCAATGAATCAAGAGTGACATGTATGAAAGAATTATGAATGGTGGCTTTGCCACAAATACAATGTCAACTACATGATCATGCAAAGCAATATGACAATGATGGAGCGTGTCATAGTAAACGGAACGGTGGAAAGTTTCATGGCAATATATCTCGGAATGGATATGGAAATGCCAAAATAGGTAGGTATGGTGGCTGTTTTGAGGAAGATGTATGGTGGGTTTATGGTACCGGCGAAAGTTGCGCGGTACTAGAGAGGCTAGCAATGGTGGAAGGGTGAGAGTGCGTATAATCCATGGACTCAACATTAGTCATAAAGAACTCACATACTTATTGCAAAAATCTATTAGTTATCGAAACAAAGTACTACGCGCATGCTCCTAGGGGGATAGATTGGTAGGAAAAGACCATCGCTCGTCCCCGACCGCCACTCATAAGGAAGACAATCAATAAATAAATCATGCTCCGAATTCATCACATAACGGTTCACCATACGTGCATGCTACGGGAATCACAAAATTCAACACAAGTATCTCTCAATTCCACAACTACTCAACTAGCATGACTCTAATATCACCATCTTCATATCTCAAAACAATTATCAAGCATCAAACTTCTCATAGTATTCAATGCACTTTATATGAAAGTTTTTATTATATCCCTTTTGGATGCCCATCATATTAGGACTAAATTCATAACCAAAGAAAACTACCATGCTTTTCTAAAGACTCTCAAAATAATATAAGTGACACATGAGAGTTCATCTATTTCTATAAAATAAAACCACCACCGTGCTCTAAAAAGATATAAGTGAAGCACTAGAGCAACAACAAACTACTCCGAAAGATATAAGTGAAGATCAATGAGTAGTCGAATAATTATGCAACTATGTGAAGACTCTCCTATTTAATAATTTCAGATCTTGATATTTTATTCAAACAGAAAGCAAAACAAAGTAAAATAAAATGACACTCCAAGCAAACACATATCATGTGGCGAATAAAAATATAGCTCCAAGTAAAGTTACCAATGAACGAAGATGAAAGAGGGGATGCCTTCCGGGGCATCCCCAAGATTAGGCTCTTGGTTGTCCTCGAATATTACCTTGGGGTGCCTTGGGCATCCCCAAGATTAGGCTCTTGCCAATCCTTATTCCATAGTCCATCGAATCTTTACCCAAAACTTGAAAACTTCACAACACAAAACTTAACAGAAAACTCGTAAGGTCCGTTAGTATAAGAAAATAAATCACCACTTAGGTACTGTTGTGAACTAATTCTAAATTAATATTGGTATACTATTTACTGTATTCCAACTTCTCTATGGTTCATACCCTCTGATACTACTCATAGATTCATCAAAATAAGCAAACAACACATAGAGAACAGAATCTGTCAAAAACATAACAGTCTGTAGTAATCTGTATCAAACGTATACTTATGGAACTTATAAAATTCTCAAATAATTAGTGGACCTGATGAATTTGTCTATTAATCCTCTTCAAAAGGAATAAACTTAATAGCACTCTCCAGTAAAAAATGGCAGCTAATCTCGTGAGCGCTAAAGTTTCTGTTTTTTACAGCAAGATCGCAAAGACTTCACCCAAGTCTTCCCAAAGGTTCTACTTGGCACAAACACTAATTAAAACATAAAACCACATATAAACAGATGATAGATGAATTATTTATTACTAAACAGGAACAAAAAGCAAGAACAAAAATAAAATTGGGTTGCCTCCCAACAAGCGCTATCGTTTAACGCCCCTAGCTAGGCATGATGATTTCAATGATGCTCACATAAAAGATAAGAATTGGAACATAAAGAGAGCATCATGAAGAATATAACAAGCACATTTAAGCCTAACCCACTTCCTATGCATAGGGATTTTGTGAGCAAACAACTTATGGGAACAAGAATCAACTTGCATAGGAAGGCAAAACAAGCATAACTTTAAAACTTTAAGCACATAGAGAGGAAACTTGATATTATTGCAATTCCTACAAGCATATATTCCTCCCTCATAATAATTTTCAGTAGCATCATGAATGAATTCAACAATATAACCAGCACCTAAAGCATTCTTTTCATGATCTACAAGCATAGAAAATTTACTACTCTCTACATAAGCAAAATTCTTCTCAATCGGAATAGTGGGAGTATCATAAGAGACTCGAATACTATAAATTGTTTCCACATTAAAAGAGTAATGTTCAGAAAAAGGGTAATCATAGTCATGACAAGTTTTATAAATATAATCATCACTACTTTTATAGCATATGTATCATCACAATAATTATCAGAAGTGGCAACTTTTTTCTCATCATAATCGATTGAAACCTCTTCCAAGATAGTGGAATCATCACTAAATAAAGTCATGACCTCTCCAAATCCACTTTCATAATTATCATAATAAGATTCAACATCCTCCAAAATAGTGGGATCATTACTTCCTAAAGTTGACACTCTTCCAAACCCACTTTCATCAATATAATCATCATAAGTAGGAGGCATGCTATCATCATTATAAATTTGCATATCAAAACTTGGGAGACTAAAAATATCATCTTCATTAAATGTAGCATACCCAAGCTTGGGACAAACATTAATTGCAGCAAATATATTCTCAAAAACATCATCTTCATCAAACATAGTATCCCCAAGCTTGGGCCTTTTCATATCATAAGCATAATCACTCTCATCATTAATAGTATGGATGGCACCAATAGTATAGCAATTATCATCATCACAATGAGTAATAGGAGCAACATCATTTGGGAGTGATACCTTTCTACCTTTGCTTCTCCGTGTTTTATTTTTCTTCTTCACATCATGTGTGGGTTCAATCCTCTTTTTGGAGCTCCTTATTAATGAGATTGGTTGAATAGAAGGCTCCTCCTTGTTACCTGATTCATCATAAGAAATAATAGGAGGATATTGGGAAGTCTCTTACCTTTCATTAGTATTCTCTTCATCCTCTATTTGTTTTATTTTCTTTATGTAATTGGCAATATAAGGATTTTCAATGCAATTCACCGCACAATACATATAAATTTCTTCTAGATCAAAATTAAGAACTCTATAAAGGGCAAATTCTGGAATAATCTTAGATATACGTTTCAATTCCTCATAACCCAAGAGCAAACTAAGTTCATTATGATGTGCAAGGTAAATCAAGTCATCATAATTTTTGGACACGATATGATCATGAAACAATTTGCATTGGGTACTGAAATGATCACATTCATTGCAAAGTTCACAAGTACGGCTAAGAAAGTTTAAATTTTCAGCACAAACATCTAGCCTTTCTTGCAACCATTTAGTTTCCAAATACTTATGCCTATTGCAAAATCTATCTTCCCTGTTTGGTATTTGTCGGTGTCAAAACCGGCGGATCTCGGGTAGGGGGTCCCGAACTGTGCGTCTAAGGCGGATGGTAACAGGAGGCAGGGGACATGATGTTTACCCAGGTTCGGGCCCTCTTGATGGAGGTAATACCCTACGTCATGCTTGATTGTTCTTGATGATATGAGTATTACAAGAGTTGATCTACCACGAGATCAAAGATGCTAAACCCTAGAAGCTAGCCTATGGTATGATTGCATGTTGTCCTACGGACTAAAACCCTGCGGTTTATATAGACACCGGAGGGGGCTAGGGTTACACAAGGTCGGTTACAAAGGAGGAGATATACATATCCGTATTGCCTAGCTTGCCTTCCACGCCATGTAAAGTCCCATCCATACACGGGACAAAGTCTTCAATCTCGTATCTTCATAGTCCAATAGTCCGGCCAAAGGATATAGTCCGGCTGTTCGGAGACCCCCTAATCCAGGACTCCCTCAGTATGTACTTGCAAAATCTATGCACTCCACAAAAATCGACATGCTTATAAGAGACATTCTCATCATGACTAGTGCAATCATCATTAGTACTATGGATATTCAAAGAGTTCATACTAATAACATTGCAATCATGCTCATCATTCAAAGATTTAGTGCCAAACATTTTAATACATTCTTCTTCTAACACTTTGGCACAATTTTCCTTTCCATCATACTCACAAAAGATATTAAAAAGATGAAGTGTATGAGGCAAACTCAATTCCATATTTTTTGTAGTTTTCTTTTATAAACTAAACTAGTGCTAAAACAAGAAACAAAAAGATTCGATTGCAAGATCTAAAGATATACCTTCAAGCGCTAACCTCCCTGGCAACGGCGCCAGAAAAGAGCTTGATATCTACTATACAACCTTATTCTTGTAGACGTTGTTGGGCCTCCAAGTGCAGAGGTTTGTAGGATAGTAGCAAATTTCCCTCAAGTGGATAACCTAAGGTTTATCAATCCGTAGGAGGCGTAGGATGAAGATGGTCTCTCTCAAGCAACCCTGCAACCAAATAACAAAGAGTCTCTTGTGTCCCCAACACACCCAATACAATGGTAAATTGTATAGGTGCACTAGTTCGGTGAAGAGATGGTGATACAAGTGGTATATGGATGGTAGATAAAGGTTTTTGAAATCTGAAAATATAAAAACAGCAAGGTAACTAATGATAAAAGTGAGCACAAACGGTATTGCAATGCATTGAAACAAGGCCTAGGGTTCATACTTTCCCTAGTGAAAGTTCCCTCAACAATAATAGCATAATTGGATCATATAACTATCCCTCAACAGGCAACAAAGAGTCACTCCAAAGTCACTAATAGCCGAGAACAAACGAAGAGATTATGGTAGGGTACGAAACCACCTCAAAGTTATCCTTTCTGATCGATCTATTCAAGAGTCCATAGTAAAATAACACAAAGTTATTCTTTTCGTTCAATCTATCATAAAGTTTGTACTAGAATAACACCTTAAGACACAAATCAACCAAAACCCTAATGTCACCTAGATACTCCAATGTCACCTCAAGTATCCGTGGGTATGATTACACGATATGCATCACATAATCTCAGATTCATCTATTCAAACCAACACAAAGAACTTCAAAGAGTGCCCCAAAGATTCTACCGGAGAGTCAAGACGAAAACGTGTGCCAACCCCTATGCATAGGTTCATGGGCGGAACCCGAAAGTTGATCACCAAAACATACATCAAGTGGATCACGTGATATCCCATTGTGACCACAGATAAACACGTGCAAGACATACATCAAGTGTTCTCAAATCCTTAAAGACTAAATCAGATAAGATAACTTCAAAGGGAAAACTCAATCCATTACAAGAGAGTAGAGGGGGAGAAACATCATAAGATCCAACTATAATAGCAAAGCTCGCGATACATCAAGACCGTACCACCTCAAGAACATGAGAGAGAGAGAGATCAAACACATAGCTACTAGTACATACCCTCATCCTCGAGGGAGAACAACTCCCTCCTTGTCATGGAGAGCACCGCGATGATGAAGATGGCCATCGAAGAGGGATTCCCCCTCCGGCAGGGTGACGGAACGGGTCTAGATTGGTTTTCGGTGGCTACGGAGGCTTCTCGCGGTGGAACTCCTGATCTATTGTGCTCCCCGAAGTTTTTAGGGTATATGGATATATATAGGAGGAATAAGTACGTCGGTGGATCTCCGGGCTGTCCACGAGGAAGGGGGCGCCCCCCCCCTCGTGGGCAGCTCGAGACTCTCCCAGTCCATCTCCGATACTCCGTGGGCTTCTTCTGGTCCAAAAATAAGTTCTGTGAAGTTTCAGGTCAATTGTACTCCGTTTGATTTTCCTTTTCTGCGATACTCTAAAACAAGGAAAAAAACAGAAACTAGCACTAGGCTCTAGGTTAATAGGTTAGTCCCAAAAATCATATAAAGTAGCATATAAATGCATATAAAACATCCAAGTTTGATAATATAATAGCATGGAACAATCAAAAATTATAGATACGTTGGAGACGTATCAGCCCGCTGCCCCAATCAGCGACGGCCCGGTTTCCCACCTCCACCTCCTGCCACCTGCATGAGGGACACATGGCGAGCGAGCAGCATTGAAGGGACAGGCGAAGCGGCCGCTCCCCACCCCGTGATCGTGGGGCACAGGCGCCCTGAAGGCCATGACCCGAGTCCACCCGAGTAAATGGGCCGCGCCTCTACGCCTCCTTCCTTTTATGGGGAAGGCGCGAGCCGCCTCTTTACCATGATGTGATGCATGCGTGTAGGAACTTCCCCATGCATGACCCCCACGTCACGCACGACCCTCCACGTCGCGCGTTCAACGTGGGTCGTGGGGAAGCGCATCGGACGAGAAATTACTACGGTAACATCCGCCCCACCTGCCCGCGCACCGTTCTGGGCCTAGCCCAACAACGCATCGCGCTTATGTTTGACCTAGGCCCGGGGTCTCCTATCGGTGTACAAAAGTAGGGGATCTCCTTTTGACCCCTTTACTTGTTCCTGGGCAGTCAGAGCCACGTGCCGCGGCCACACTTAGCAGGGCAGAGGGGGGAAGCCGGAGAGAAGCCAAAGCAGAAGACAACCAAGGCGATGCCAAGACCGGAAGCGCGGGAGGGCAAGAGGGCGAGGTGGACTCCCTCGGCAAGATCCTTGCCGAGGCAGCCCCCTGAAGCCCCGGCAAGAGCCTCGCCGGGGCAACTTGCCCAACACCAGCAGAGCGAGCCACCCTTGAGCCCACTGGCTCCGACCCAAGCAATTGCGTCGGAACCAAGGCTCGGGAGGCGCCTCTGGCATGCAAATCTTTGTCAAGCCCATACATATATGAGTTCAGATGGGGACTAGAAGACGGCGACCCTCGGCAAGATCCTAGCCGAGGAAATCCACAAGACCCCCGGCAAGACCCTTGCCGGGGATGACAGCAACTCCACGGCAAGACCCTTGCCGGGCCCCCAGCAAGACCCTTGCCGAGGGCGTCAGCAGGGCCACTGCCAGGCCCGCACCAGCCAAGACTTCGCCATCGTTCGCATGCAGCTACCAGCCCAACCAGCTGGGCAGGCACCTGCATGGCAACATGCAGCTTCCAGGCCAAATCAGCAAGCACCTATGTGGCGGCATGCAGATCTTCCTAAAGGCCCTACCACCGCGCCACCTCAGCTGCCTGCCTGCCTACATGGCACTGCATGCATCGCCAGCCTGGGCGCGTGTCAAAGCAAGGCGAAGCGGCGACGGATGGGACGGGCCTCGTTCCCGACCCCGATAAAGCTGATGGACACCTACTTAGTGCATTTAATGCACTTTGTCCCGTAATGCCGTGCGATAAGCTCGCACACTCTAGGCCTTTCCACCTCCTGTGTGCCACTGTGGCAGTCCCTTTTTTCTATAAAAGGAGGCCCGAGGCGACCAGGGGAGGGATTCGGCTTTTTGGAACGGGACAACCACCGTAGCTAGTTCAGAAAGCTCAAGAACACTCAATACATCCACCAAAGCAGGACTAGGGTTTTACGCATCCTCGCGGCCCGAACCTGGGTAAACGATCCGTGTGCTTGCTCCTAAACCTGCTCTTCTCACGACCCCGCGCCCGCCGACCGTAGAAGGGATCCCAGTGATCCCATGGGTGTCGTTCCCACCGACAAATTCCTACACCAATTAGTGAGAAAGCTAATGATGATGATCATGAAACTTCTGATCAAGTTACTACTGAACCTCATAGGTCAACCAGAGTAAGATCCGCACCAGAGTGGTATGGTAATCCTATTCTGGAAGTCATGCTACTTGACCATGACGAACCTACGAACTATGAGGAAGCGATGATGAGCCCAGATTCCGCAAAATGGCTTGAGGCCATGAAATCTGAGATGAGATCCATGGATAATAAATTGATATTCAAGAAGAAGACTGATCCTAACGGTAATATTACTGTCTACAAAGCTCGACTTGTTGTGAAAGGTTTTCGACAAGTTTAAGGAGTTGACTACGATGAGACCTTCTCACGCGTAGCGATGCTTAAGTCCGTCTGAATCATGTTAGTAATTGCCGGATTTTATGATTATGAAACTTGGCAAATGGATGTCGAAAGTGCATTCCTTAATGGATATCTTAAAGAAGAGTTGTATATGATGCAACCAAAAGGTTTTGTCGATCCAAAAGGTGCTAACAAAGTGTGTAAACTCCAGCGATCCATTTATGGACTGGTGCAAGCATCTCAGAGTTGGAAAATACGATTTTATAGTATGATCAAAGCATATGGTTTTATACAGACTTTTGGAGAAGCCTGTATTTACAAGAAAGTGGGTGGGAGCTCTATAGCATTTCTGATATTATATGTGGATGACATATTATAGATTGGAAATAATACTGAATTTTTGAATAGCATAAAAGGATACTTGAATAAGAATTTTTCAATGAAAGACCTCAATGAAGCTCCTTATATATTGGGCATCGAGATCTATAGAGATAAGATCTATAGAGATAGATCAAGATGCTTAATTGGACTTTCACAAAGCACATACCTTGATAAAGTTTTGAAGAAGTTCAAAATGGATCAAGCAAAGAAAGGTGATGTCTACTACACAACCTTCTTCTTGTAGACGTTGTTGGGCCTCCAAGTGCAGAGATTTGTAGGACAGTAGCAAATTTCCCTCAAGTGGATGACCTAAGGTTTATCAATCCGTAGGAGGCGTAGGAGGAAGATGGTCTCTCTCAAGCAACCCTGCAACCAAATAACAAAGAGTCTCTTGTGTCCCCAACACACCCAATGCAATGGTAAATTGTATAGGTGCACTAGTTCGGCAAAGAGATGGTGATACAAGTGGTATATGGATGGTAGATAAAGGTTTTTGAAATCTGAAAATATAAAAACAGCAAGGTAACTAATGATAAAAGTGAGCACAAACGGTATTGCAATGCGTTGAAACAAGGCCTAGGGTTCATACTTTCACTAGTGCAAGTTCCCTCAACAATAATAGCATAATTGGATCATATAACTATCCCTCAACAGGCAACAAAGAGTCACTCCAAAGTCACTAATAGCGGAGAACGAACGAAGAGATTATGGTAGGGTATGAAACCACCTCAAAGTTATTCTTTCCAATCAATCCGTTGGGCTATTCCTATAAGTGTCACAAACAGCCCTAGAGTTCGTACTAGAATAACACCTTAAGATACAAATCAACCAAAACCCTAATGTCACCTAGATACTCCAATGTCACCTCAAGTATCCGTGGGCATGATTATACGATATGCATCACACAATCTCAGATTCATCTATTCAACAAACACAAAGGACCTCAAAGAGTGCCCCCAAGTTTCTACCGGAGAATCACGACGAAAACGTGTGCCAACCCCTATGCATAGGTTCATGGGCGGAACCCGCAAGTTGATCACCAAAACATACATCAAGTGAATCACGTGATATCCCATTGTCACCACAGATATCCATGGCAAGACATACATCAAGTATTCTCAAATCTTTAAAGACTCAATCTGATAAGATAACTTCAAAGGGGAAACTCAATTCATTACAAGAGAGAAGAGGGGGAGGAGAAACATAAGATCCAACTATAATAGCAAAGCTCGCGATACATCAAGATCGTATCACCTCAAGAGCACGAGAGAGAGAGAGAGAGAGATCAAACACATAGCTACTGGTACATACCCTCAGCCCTGAGGGAGAACTACTCCCTCCTCGTCATGGAGAGCACCGGGATGATGAAGATGGCCACCGGAGAGGGATTGCCCCCTCCGGCAGGGTGCCGGAAAGGGTCTAGATTAGTTTTCGGTGGCTACGGAGGCTTCTGGCGGCGGAACTCCCGATCTATTGTGTTCCCAGATGTTTTTAGGGAATATGGAGATATATAGGCGGAAGAAGTACATCACGGGGGCCACGAGGGGCTCACGAGGGTGGAGGCAGGGGGGTGGGCACGCCCCCCTGCCTCGTGACCTCCTCGCAGGTCCCCCGACATGCACTCCAAGTCTTCTGGGCTTCTTTCCTTCCAAAAATGAGTTCCGTGAAGTTTCAGGTCAATTGGACTCCGTTTGATTTTTCCTTTTCTTCGAAACCCTAAAACAGGGTAAAAACAGAAAACTGGCACTGGGCTCTGGGTTAATAGGTTAGTCCCAAAAATGATATAAAAGTGTATAATAAAGCCCATAAACATTCAAAACAGTAGATAATATAGCATGGAGCAATCAAAAATTATAGATACGTTGGAGACGTATCAGCATCCCCAAGCTTAATTCATGTTCGTCCTCGAGTAGGTAAATGATAAAAACAGAATTTTTGATGCGGAGTGCTACTTGGCATAATTTCAATGTGATTCTTCTTAATTGTGGTATGAATATTCAGATCCGAAAGATTCAAGACAAAAGTTCATATTGACATAAAAACGATAATACTTCAAGCATACTAACTAAGCAATTATGTCTTCTCAAAATAACATGGCCAAAGAAAGTTCATCCCTACAAAATCATATATTTTAGTCATGTTTCATTTTCGTCACACAAGAATGCTCTCATCATGCACAACCCCGATGACAAGCCAAGCAATTGTTTCATACTTTAGTAATCTCAAACCTATAGACTTTCACGTAATACATGAGCGCGAGCCATGGACATAGCACTATGGGTGGAATAGAATAATGATGGGGGTTATGTGGAGAAGACAAAACGGAGAAAGTCTCACATCAATGAGGCTAATCAATGGGCTATGGAGATACCCATGGATTGATGTTAATGCAAGGAGTAGGGATTGCCATGCAACGGATGCACTAGAGCTATAAATGTATGAAAGCTCAACAAAAGAAACTAAATGGGTGTGCATCCAACTTGCTTGCTCACAAAGACCTAGGGCACTTGAGGAGGCCCATTGTTGGAATATACAAGCCAAGTTCTATAATGAAAAATTCCCACTAGTATATGAAAGTGATAACATGAGAGACTCTCTACTATGAAGATCATGGTGCTACTTTGAAGCACAAGTGTGGTAAAAGGATAGTAATATTGCCCCTTTTTATTTATTTTCTCTTTTTTTGGTCCTTTTTTTTGCGATAATGCTCTATTGAATGATGATCATCACACTTCTATTTATTTACAACTCAATGATTACAACTCGATACTAGAACAAAGTATGACTCTATATGGATGCCTCTGGCGGTGTACCGGGATATGCAATGAATCAAGAGTGACAAGTATGAAAGAATTATGAACGGTGGCTTTGCCACAAATACTATGTCAACTTCATGATCATGCTAGCAATATGACAATGATGAATGTGTCATGATAAACTGGATGGTGGAAAGTTGCATGGAAATATATCTCGTAATGGCTATGGAAATGCCATAATAGGTAGGTATGGTGGCTGTTTTAAGGAAGATATAAGGAGGTTTATGTGTGAAAGAGCGTATCATATCACGGGGTTTGGATGCACCGGCGAAGTTTTCACCAACTCCCAATGTGAGAAAGGGCAATGCACGGTACCAAAGAGGCTAGCAAGGATGGAAGGGTGAGAGTGCGTACAATCCATGGACTCAACATTAGTCATAAAGAACTCACATACTTATTGCAAAAATCTACAAGTCATCAAAAACCTCGGCACTACGCGCATGCTCCTAGGGGGATAGATTGGTAGGAAAAGACCATCGCTTGTCCCCGACCGCCACTCATAAGGACAATCAAATAATACCTCATGTTTCAAATTTGTTACATAACGTTTACCATACGTGCATGCTACGGGACTTGCAAACTTCAACACAAGCATTTCTCAAATTCACAACTACTCAACTAGCACGAATTTGATATTATTACCTCTATATCTCAAAACAATCATCAAGCATCAAACTTCTCTTAGTATTCAACACACTCATAAGGAAGTTTTTACTATTCTTGGATACCTAGCATATTAGGATTTTAAGCAAATTACCATGCTATTTAAGACTTTCAAAATAATATAAGTGAAGCATGAGAGTTCATTAGTTTCTATAAAACAAATCCACCACCGTGCTCTAAAAGATATAAGTGAAGCACTAGAGCAAATGACAAACTACTCCAAAAGATATAAGTGAAGATCAATGAGTAGTTGAATAATTATGCAACCATGTGAAGACCATATAACATTTAATAATTTCAGATCTTGGTATTTTATTCAAACAGCAAGCAAAACAAAATAAAATGACATTCTAAGAATGGCAAACATCATGTGAAGAAGCAAAGACTTAGGATCAACCGAAACTAACCGATAGTTGTTGAAGAAGAAAGGTGGGATGCCAACCGGGGCATCCCCAAGCTTAGATGCTTGAGACTTCTTGAAATATTATCTTGGGGTGCCTTGGGCATCCCCAAGCTTGAGCTTTTGTGTATCCTTAATTCCTCTCATATCACGGTCTCCCTAAATCTCAAAAGCTTCATCCACACAAAACTCAACAAGGACTCATGAGATAAGTTAGTATAAACCATTGCCAAAACCTTATCATACTCTACTATAGCAAATCACTAAAATTATTATTCAAAATTGCATACTAAATGCCTCTGCATATTTAATAGTCCTATAGTCAAATAGAATCATTAAAGAAGCAAACATATGCAAACAATGCAAACATAACAGCAATCTTCCTAAACAGGATAGTCTGTAAATAATGCTGCAACATCCATACTTACCTAGCTCCAAAAATTATGAAATAAAATTCCCACTGTAGTAAATTTATCAGAGCTTAATATGCAAAAGGTTTCAACATTTTATCACATCCTGAATTTTCTAGGTAATTATTGCAACAGCGGTAAACTTTCTGTTTTCAAACAGCAACATGTATACTTGTAACATAGGCATAGTAAAGGCTATCAATGCCACTTTTATTGGAATAAAAGATGCAAAACATTGTGCTAGATAACAGAAAGCAACTCCTAACAAAATAAATTGATGCTCCAAGCAAAACACATATCATGTGGCGAATAAAAATATAGCTCCAAGTAAAGTTACCGATGAACGAAGACGAAAGAGGGGATGCCTTCCGGGGCATCCCCAAGATTAGGCTCTTGGTTGTCCTTGAATATTACCTTGGGGTGCCTTGGGCATCCCCAAGATTAGGCTCTTGCCACTCCTTATTCCATAGTCCATTGAATCCTTACCCAAAACTTGAAAACTTCACAACACAAAACTTAACAGAAAACTCATAAGCTCCGTTAGTATAAGAAAATAAATCACCACTTCAAGGTACTGTAATGAACTCATTCTTTATTTATATTGGTGTAAAACCTAATTTATTCCAACTTCTCTATGGTTTATAAACTATTTTACTAGCCATAGATTCATCAAAATAAGCAAACAAGACACGAAAAACAGAATCTGTCAAAAACAGAACAGTCTGCAGTAATCTAGATCAAACATATACTTCTTGAACTCTTAAAATTCTCAAATAAATTGCTGGACCTGAGTAATTTATCCATTAATCATCTGCAAAAATAATTAACTAAATATCACTCTCCAAATAAAAATGGCAGCAATTCTCGTGAGCGCTAAAGTTTCTGTTTTTTACAGCATGATCGCAAAGACTTTCCCCGAGTCTTCCCAATGGTTCTACTTGGCACAAACACTAATTAAACACATAAAACCACATATAAACAGAGGCTAGATGTATTATTTATTATTAAACAGGAACAAAAAGCAAGGAGCTAAAATAAAATTGGGTTGCCTCCCAACAAGCGCTATCGTTTAACGCCCCTAGCTAGGCACGATGATTTCAATGATGCTCATATAAAAGATAAGAATTGTAACATAAAGAGAGCATCATGAAGAATATGACTAGCATATTTAAGTATAACATACTTCCTATGCATAGGTATTTTGTGAGCAAATAACTTATGGGAATGAGAATCAACTTGCATAGGAAGGTAAAACAAGCATAACTTCAAAATTTTAAGCACATAGAGAGGAAACTTGATATTATTGCAATTCCTACAAGCATATGTTCCTCCCTCATAATAATTTTCAGTAGCATCATGAATGAATTAAACAATATAACTAGCACCTAAAGCATTATTTTCATGATCTACAAGCATGGAAATTTTATTGCTCTCCACATAAGCAAAATTCTTCTCATGAATAATAGTGGGAGCAAACTCAACAAAATAATTATCATGTGAGGCATAATCCAATTGAAAACTAAAATCATGATGACAAGTTTCATGGATATAATTATTCCTTCTAGCATACAAGTCATCACAATAATCATCATAGATAGCAACTTTGTTCTCATAATCAATTAGAACCTCTTCCGGAATAGTGGATTCATCACGAAATAAAGTCATGACATCTCCAAATCCACTTTCATCAATATAATTATCATAAATAGGAGGCATGCTTTCATCATAATAAATTTTCTCATCAAAACTTGGTGGACAAAAAATATCACCTTCATCAAACATAGCTTCCCTAAGCTTGTGGCTTTGCATATCATTAGCATCATGGATATTCAAGGAATTCATACTAACAACATTGCAATCATGCTCATCATTCAAATATTTAGTGCCAAACATTTTATAGATTTATTCTTCTAGCACTTGAGCACAATTATCCTTTCCATCATACTCACGGAAGATATTAAAAAGGTGAAGCGTATGAGACAAACTCAATTCCATTTTTTATAGTTTTATTTTATAACCTAAACTAGTGATAAAACAAGAAACTAAAAGACTCGATTCCAAGATCTAAAGATATACCTTCAAGAGCTAACCTCCCCGGCAACGGCGCCAGAAAAGAGCTTCATGTCTACTACACAACCTTCTTCTTGTAGATGTTGTTGGGCCTCCAAGTGCAGAGGTTTGTAGGACAGTAGCAAATTTCCCTCAAGTGGATGACCTAAGGTTTATCAATCCGTAGGAGGCATAGGATGAAGATGGTCTCTCTGAAGCAACCCTGCAACCAAATAACAAAGAGTCTCTTGTGTCCCCAACACACCCAATACAATGGTAAATTGTATAGGTGCACTAGTTCGGCGAAGAGATGGTGATACAAGTGCAATATGGATAACAGATAAAGGTATTTGTAATCTGAAATAATAAAAACAGCAAGGTAGCAAGTGATAAAAGTGAGCGTAAACGGTATTGCAATGATAGGAAATAAGGCCTAGGGTTCATACTTTCACTAGTGTAAGTCCTCTCAACAATACTAACATAATTGGATCATAAAACTATCCCTCAACATGCAACAAAGAGTCACTCCAAAGTCACTAATAGCAGAGAACGAACGAAGAGATTATGGTAGGGTACGAAACCACCTCAAAGTTATTCTTTCCAATCAATCCGTTGGGCTATTCCTATAAGTGTCACAAACAGCCCTAGAGTTCGTACTAGAATAACACCTTAAGATACAAATCAACCAAAACCCTAATGTCACCTAGATACTTCAATGTCACCTCAAGTATCCGTGGGCATGATTATACGATATGCATCACACAATCTCAGATTCATCTATTCAACCAACACAAAGGACCTCAAAGAGTGCCCCAAAGTTTATACCGGAGAATCACGACGAAAACGTGTGCCAACCCCTATGCATAGGTTCATGGGCGGAACCCGCAAGTTGATCACCAAAACATACATCAAGTGAATCACGTGATATCCCATTGTCACCACAGATATCCACGGAAAGACATACATCAAGTGTTCTCAAATCTTTAAAGACTCAATCCGATAAGATAACTTCAAAGGGGAAACTCAATTCATTACAAGAGAGAAGAGGGGGAGGAGAAACATAAGATCCAACTATAATAGCAAAGCTCGCGATACATCAAGATCATATCACCTCAAGAACACGAGAGAGAGAGAGAGAGAGAGATCAAACACATAGCTACTGGTACATACCCTCAGCCCCGAGGGAGAACTACTCCCTCCTTATCATGGAGAGCACCGGGATGATGAAGATGGCCACCGGAGAGGGATTGCCCCCTCCGGCAGGGTGCCAAAACGGGTCTAGATTGGTTTTCGGTGGCTACGGAGGCTTCTGGTGGCGGAACTCCCGATCTATTGTGCTCCCGGATGTTTTTAGGGTATATGGAGATATATAGGCGGAAGAAGTACGTCAGGGGGGCCACGAGGGGCTCACGAGGGTGGAGGGCGCGCCCAGGGGGGTGGGCACGCCCCCTGCCTCGTGACCTCCTCGCAGGTCCCCCGACATGCACTCCAAGTCTTCTGGGCTTCTTTCCTTCCAAAAATGAGTTCCGTGAAGTTTCAGGTAAATTGGACTCTGTTTGATTTTCCTTTTCTTCGAAACCCTAAAATAGGGTAAAAACAAAAACTGGCACTGGGCTCTGGGTTAATAGGTTAGTCCCAAAAATGATATAAAAGTGTATAATAAAGTCCATAAACATTCAAAACAGTAGATAATATAGCATGGAGCAATCAAAAATTATAGATACGTTGGAGACGTATCAAAAGGGTTCTTGCCTGTGTTACAAGGTGTGAAATTGAGTCAGACTCAATGCCCGACCACCGTAGAAGATAGAGAGAAAATGAAAAGTGCTCCCTATGGCTCAGGCATAGGTTCTATCATGTATGCAATGTTGTGTACCAGACCTAATGTGTGCCTTGCTATTAGTTTAGCAGGGAGGTATCAAAGTAATCCAGGAGTGGATCACTGGACAGCGGTCAAGAACATCCTAAAATACCTGAAAAGGACTAAGGATATGTTTCTCATTTATGGAGGTGACAAAGAGCTCGTCGTAAACGGTTACGTCGAGGCAAGCTTTGACACTGATCCGGATGACTCTAAGTCACAAACCGGATACGTATTTTTATTGAATGGTGGAGTTGTCAGTTGATGCAGTTCTAAGCAAAGCGTCTTGGCGGGATCTACGTGTGAAGAGGAATACATAACTGCTTTGGAAGCAGCAAATGAAGGAGTCTAGATGAAGGAGTTCATATCCGATCTAGGTGTCATACCTAGTGCATCGGGTCCAATGAAAATCTTTTGTGACAATACTCGTGCAATTGCCTTGGCAAAGGAATCCAGATTTCACAAGAGAACCAATCACATCAAGAGACGCTTGAATTCCATCTGCGATCAAGTCAAGGAGGGATACATAGAGATTTTCAATATACATACAGATCTGAATGTTGCAGACCCGTTGACTAAGCCTCTCTCACGACCAAAACATGATCAACACCAAGACTCCATGGGTGTTAGAATCATTACAATGTAATCTAGATTATTGACTCTAGTGCAAGTGGGAGACTGGAGGAAATATGCCATAGAGGCAATGATAAAGTTGTTATTTATATTTCCTTATATCATGATAAATGTCTATTATTCATGCTAGAATTGTATTAACCGGAAACTTAGTACATGTGTGAATACATAGACAAACAGAGTGTCACTAGTATGCCTCTACTTGACTAGCTCGTTAATCAAAGATGGTTAAGTTTCCTAACCATAGACATGAGTTGTCATTTGATAAACGGGATCACATCATTAGAGAATGATGTGATTGACATGACCCATCCGTTAGCTTAGCACTATGATCGTTTAGTTTATTGCTATTGCTTTCTCCATAACTTATACATGTTCCTATGACTATGAGATTATGCAACTCCCGAATACCAGAGGAACACTTAGTGTGCTATCAAACGTCACAACGTAACCGGGTGATTATAAAGATGCTCTACAGGTGTCTCCGATGGTGTTTGTTGAGTTGCCATAGATCGAGATTAGGATTTGTCACTCCGATTGTCGGAGAGGTATCTCTGGGCCCTCTCAGTAATGCACATTACTATAAGCCTTGCAAGCAATGTGACTAATGAGTTAGTTACGAGATGTTGCATTACGGAATGAGTAAAGAGACTTGCCGGTAATGAGATTGAACTATGTATGATGATACCGACGATCGAATCTCGGGCAAGTAACATACCGATGATAAAGGGAACAACGTATGTTGTTATGCAGTTTGACCGTTAAAGATCTTCGTAGAATATGTAGGAACCAATATGAGCATCCAGGTTCCGCTATTGGTTATTGACCAGAGATGAGTCTCGGTCATATCTACATAGTTCTCGAACCCGTAGGGTCCGCACGCTTAACGTTCGATGATGATATGTATTGTGAGTTATGTGATTTGATGTACCGAAGGTTGTTCGGAGTCCCGGATGTGATCACGGACATGATGAGGAGTCTTGAAATGGTCGAGACATGAAGATTGATATATTGTAAGGTTATGTTTGGACACCGGAAAGGTTTCAGATAAGTTCGGGCATTTTCCAGAGTACCGGGGGGTTACCGGAACCGACCAGGGGGTTATTGGGACTTCATGGGCTTTTGTGGAAGAGAGAGGAGGCGGCCGAGAGGAGGGGCGCGCCCCCCCAAGCCCAATCCGAATTGGGGAGGGGGCGGCCCCCTTTCCTTCCCCCTCCTAGTTGGACTAGGAAAGGGGGGAACCTACTCGTAGGAATAGGATTCCCCCCTTGGGGCGTGCCCTATGAGGCCGGTCGGCCCCCTCCTCCACTCCTTTATATACGGGGGAGGGGGGCACCCCATAGACACACAAGTTGATTTCTTAGCCGTGTGCGGTGCCCCCTTCCACAGATTTCCACCTCGGTCATATTGTCATAGTGCTTAGGCGAAGCCCTGCGTCGGTAACTTCATCATCACCGTCAACACGCCGTCATGCTGAAGAAACTCTCCCTCGGCCTCAGCTTGATCTAGAGTTCAAGGGACGTCACCGAGCTGAACATGTGCAGATCGCGGAGGTGTCGTGCGTTCGGTACTTGATCGGTTGGATCGCGAAGACGTTCGACTACATCAACCGCGTTTCTCAACGCTTCCGCTTTCGGTCTATGAAGGTACGTAGACACACTCTCCCCTCTCGTTGCTATGCATCCCTAGATAGATATTGCGTGATCGTAGGATTTTTTTTGAAATACTACGTTCCCCAACAGATCCTTGCTAGCCAAAAATTCCGCACTAAGTAGAGATACTACTTGTGCATCCAAAACCCCTTAAACCCAAATCTTATTTTCAAGTGTCCACCATACCTACCTAGGGGTTGAGCAACATCCCTCAAGTAAGTTGTCATCGATGCAAAAAGGTAATAAAAATTTCTTCTAAATGTGTGAGATCATTTAGTGTAAGATAAAATTGAGCGTTGCACGAACTTGTGATGGTGAAGAATAAAAGCGACAGACTGCATAATAAAGGTCGCTATCACAAGGGGCAATGTAACGTGGCGTTCTTTTGCACTAAGGGGTTGAGAATATAAACAAATAAGTGCATGGAAATCTCTGCTTTCCTTTGTGAAGGGCCTATCTTTTACTTTTATGTATTTACTTTCATGCAAAGAGTCAAAGTTTTCCTTCTATTCCTTTTAATTTTTCTCCTTTGGTAAGCATCATGTGGTGAGGAAAGATCTAGGCACATATGTCCAGTTGAATATAGATAGCATGAGTTATTTTTGTTGACATCACCCTTGAGGTGAATATGTTGGGAGGCGAAACTATAAGCCCCTATCTTTCTATGTGTCTGGTTGAAACGTTTTGATCGTGTGTGCGCGGTGAGTGTTAGCAATCATAGAAAACTATATGATGGTTGAGTATGTGGACTTTCCCAAAGGGTCCGATACGTGACCCTTCTTGAAAAGATGATGAATTGTAGTTGCAAAGTTGACTGAGAACATAGTTTGTTGGTTTTTGATAGAGTTTTTGCTCCATACTTCGATTGTGTGATGAACTGTTACTTACTCATGAGAAGTATATGATAAAAGTGTTGGAAATATGCCCTAGAGGCAATAATAAATTGATTATTACTATATTTCCTTGTTCATGATAATCATTTATTATCCATGCTATAATTTTATTGATAGGAAACTCAGATACATGTGTGGATACATAGACAACACCATGTCCCTAGTAAGCCTCTAGTTGACTAGCTCGTTGATCAATAGATGGTTACGGTTTCCTGACCATGGACATTGGATGTCATTGATAACGGGATCACATCATTAGGAGAATGATGTGATGGACAAGACCCAATCCTAAGCCTAGCACAAGATCATGTAGTTCGTATGCTAAAGCTTTTCTAATGTCAAGTATCATTTCCTTAGACCATGAGATTGTGCAACTCCCGGATACCGTAGGAGTGCTTTGGGTGTGCCAAACGTCACAACGTAACTGGGTGGCTATAAAGGTACACTACAGGTATCTCCGAAAGTGTCTGTTGGGTTGGCACGAATCGAGACTGGGATTTGTCACTCCGTGTAAACGGAGAGGTATCTCTGGGCCCACTCGGTAGGACATCATCATAATGTGCACAATGTGATCAAGGAGTTGATCACGGGATGATGTGTTACGGAACGAGTAAAGAGACTTGCCGGTAACGAGATTGAACAAGGTATCGGGATACCGACGATCGAATCTCGGGCAAGTGTCGTACCGATAGACAAAGGGAATTGTATACGGGATTGATTAAGTCCTTGACATCATGGTTCATCCGATGAGATCATCATGGAACATGTGGGAGCCAACATGGGTATCCAGATCCCGCTGTTGGTTATTGACCGGAGAGTCATCTCGGTCATGTCTGCATGTCTCCCGAACCCGTAGGGTCTACACACTTAAGGTTCGGTGACGCTAGGGTTATAGAGATATTAGTATGCGGTAACCCGAAAGTTGTTCGGAGTCCCGGATGAGATCCCGGACGTCACGAGGAGTTCCGGAATGGTCCGGAGGTAAAGAATTATATATAGGAAGTGCTATTTCGGCCATCGGGACAAGTTTCGGGGTCACCGGTATTGTACCGGGACCACCGGAAGGGTCCCGGGGGTCCACCGGGTGGGGCCACCTGCCCCGGGGGGGGCTCATGGGCTGTAGGGGATGCGCCTTGGCCTATATGGGCCAAGGGCACCAGCCCCAAGAGGCCCATGCGCCAAGAGAAGAGGAAAAGGAAGAGTCCTAAAGGGGGAAGGCACCTCCGAGGTGCCTTGGGGAGGAGGGACTCCTCCCTGGCCGCACCCTTCCTTGGAGGAAGGGCCAAGGCTGCGCCCCCCCCCCTCTCCCTTGGCCCTATATATATTGGGGGGAAAGGGAGGGCAACCTAGCCTAAGCCCTGGCGCCTCCCTCTCCCTCCCATGACACATCTCCCTCCTCCCGCAGCGCTTGGCGAAGCCCTGTTGGAATCCCGCTACTTCCACCACCACGCCGTCGTGCTGCTGGATCTCCATCAACCTCTCCTCCCCCCTTGCTGGATCAAGAAGGAGGAGACGTCGTGCCTCCGTACGTGTGTTGAACGCGGAGGTGCCGTCCGTTCGGCGCTAGGATCATCGGTGATTTGGAATCACGACGAGTACGACTCCATCAACCCCGTTCTCTTGAACGCTTCCGCGCGCGATCTACAAGGGTATGTAGATCCACTCCTCCTCGTTGCTAGATGACTCCATAGATAGATCTTGGTGACACGTAGGAAAATTTTGAATTTATGCTACGTTCCCCAACAAAAGTTCTATGATAAGAGTCCTATGTTTAATTTCATTGCTCTTATGATAATCAACATGATGCTTCTATGTCTGTATTTTGTTTTTATCGATAGTTCTCTCTCAAAGCATGTGTACATGTTTTTCGATTTCGATTTTTCGCTTGAGGACAAGCTAGGTCTAAGCTTGGGGGAGTTGATACATCTGATGGCCCACAAGTATAGGGGATCTATCGTAGTCCTTTCGATAAGTAAGAGTGTCAAACCCAACGAGGAGCAGAAGGAAATGATAAGCGGTTTTCAGCAAGGTATTCTGTGCAAGCACTGAAATTATAGGTAATAGATAGTTTTGTGATAAGATAATTTGTAATGAGCAACAAGTAACAAAAGTAAATAAAGTGCAGCAAGGTGGCCCAATCCTTTTTGTAGCAAAGGACAAGCCTGGACAAACTCTTATATATAAGAAAGCGCTCCCGAGGACACATGGGAATTATCGTCAAGCTAGTTTTCATCACCTTCATATGATTCGCGTTTGGTACTTTGATGATTTGATATGTGGGTGGGCCAGTGATTGGGTGTTGTCCTTACTTGGACAAGCATCCCACTTATGATTAAATCCTATTACAAGCATCCGCAACTACAAAAGAATTATTAAGGTAAACCCAACCATAGCATGAAACATATGGATCCAAACCAGCCCCTTACGAAGCAACGAATAAACTAGGGTTTAAGCTTCTGTCACTCTAGCAACCCATCATCTACTTATTACTTCCCAATGCCTTCCTCTAGGCCCAAATAATGGTGAAGTGTCATGTAGTCGACGTTCACATAACACCACTAGAGGAGAGACAACATACATCTCATCAAAATATCGAATGAATACCAAATTCACATGACTACTAATAGCAAGACTTCTCCCATGTCCTCAGGAACAAACGTAACTACTCACAAAGCATATTCATGTTCATAATCAGAGGGGTATTAATATGCATATAGGATCTGAACACATGATCTTCCACCAAATAAACCGGCTAGCATCAACTACAAGGAGTAATCAACACTACTAGCGACCTAAAGGTACCAATCCCAGACTTAGAGACAAGAATTGGATACAAGAGATGAACTAGGGTTTGAGAGGAGATAGTGCTAGTGAAGATGTTGATGGAGATTGGCCCCCTCCCGATGAGAGGAGCGTTGGTGATGACGATGGCGATGATTTCCCCCTCCCGGAGGGAAGTGTCCCCGGCAGGACAGCTCCACCAGAACCCTAGATTGGTTCTGCCAAGGATCCGCCTCGTGGCGGTGGAGTCTCGTCCCGAAAGCTTGCTTATGATTTTTTCCTCACCGAAAGACTCTATATAGCAGAAGATGGGCATCGGAGGGCCACCAGGGGGCCCACGAGGCAGGGGGCGCGCCCAAGGGGTAGGGCGCGCCCCCCACCCTCGTGGCCAGGGTGTGGGCCCCCTCTGGAACTTCTTGCACTCAGTATTTTTTATATATTCTGAAAATAGCTTACGTGAAGTTTCACGACTTTTGGAGCTGTGCAGAATAGGTCTCTAATATTTGCTCCTTTTCCAGCCCAGAATCCCAGCTGCCGGCATTCTCCCTCTTTATGTAAACCTTGTAAAATAAGAGAGAGTAGGCATAAGTATTGTGACATAATGTGTAATAACAGCCCATAATGCAATAAATATCGATATAAAAGCATGAATGCAAAATGGACGTATCAACATCCATTTTGCATCATGTTTTCTTACTGTTATTTATGATGTTTTTATCCATAATAAAGCTTTTTGGAGTAATTATAATGCCTTTTCTCTCATAATATGCAAGGTATACACCAACAGGGAGAATTTCGGCAGCTGGAAATCTGGACCTGAAAAAGCTATGTCAAGTGCTACCTCTTGAGCACTGCGTTGGTTTTCCCCGAAGAGGAAGGGATGATGCAGTAAAGTAACATAAGTATTTCCCTCAATTTTTGAGAACCAATGTATCAATCCAGTAGGAGGCTACGCACGAGTCCCTCGTACCTGCACAAAACAAATAAATCCTCGCAACCAACGTGAATAGGGGTTGTCAATCCCTACACTGCCACTTACGAGAGTGAGATCTGATAGATATGATAAGATAATATTTTTGGTATTTTTATGATAAATATTCAAAGTAAAATAAAGGCAAAGTAAAAAAGCAAAGGAAATAACTAAGTTGTAGGAGATTAATATGATAAAGATAGACACGGGGGCCATAGGTTTCACTAGTGGCTTCTCTCGAGAGCATAAGTATTCTACGGTGGGTGAACAAATTACTGTTGAGCAATTGACAGAATTGAGCATAGTTATGAGAATATATAGGTATGATCATGTATATAGGCATCACGTCCAAGACAAGTAGACCGACTCCTGCCTACATCTACTACTATTACTCCACTCATCGACCGCTATCCAGCATGCATCTAGAGTATTAAGTTAAAAACAGAGTAACGCCTTAAGCAAGATGACATGATGTAGAGGGATAAACTCATGCAATATGATGAAAACCCCATATTGTTATACTCGATGGCAACAATACAATACGTGCCTTGCTGCCCATACTGTCACTGGGAAAGGACACCGCAAGATTGAACCCAAAGCTAAGCACTTCTCCCATTGCAAGAAAGATCAATCTAGTAGGCCAAACCAAACCGATAATTCAAAGAGACTTGCAAAGATAACCGAGCATACATAAAAGAATTCAGAGAAGATTCAAATATTGTTCATAGATAGACTTGATCATAAACCCACAATTCATCGGTCTCAACAAACACACCGCAAAAAGAAGATTACATCGAATAGTTCTCCACAAGAGAGGGGGAGAACATTGTATTGAGATCCAAAATGAGAGAAGAAGCCATCTAGCTAATAACTATGGACCTGTAGGTCTGAGGTAAACTACTCACACTTCATCGGACAGGCTATGGTGTTGATGTAGAAGCCCTCCGTGATCGATGCCCCCTCCGGCGGAGCTCCGGAACAAGCCCCAAGATGGGATCTCGTGGATACAGAAAGTTGCGGCGGCGGAATTAGGTTTTTGGCTCCGTATCTGATCGTTTGGGGGTACGTAGGTATATATAGGAGGAAGGAGTACGTCGATGGAGCAACAGGGGGCCCACGAGGGTGGAGGGCGCGCCTGGTGGGGGTGGGCGCGCCCCCTACCTCGTGGCCTCCTCTTTTGTGTCTTGACGTAGGGTCCAAGTCTCCCGGGTCTTGTTTGTTGAGAAAATCACGTTCCCGAAGGTTTCATTCCGTTTGGACTCCATTTGGTATTCCTTTTCTTCAAAACCCTAAAACAGGCAAAAAATAGCAATTCTGGGTTGGGCATCCGGTTAATAGGTTAGTCCCAAAAATAATATAAAAGTGGATAATAAAGCCCAATAATGTCCAAAATAGTAGATAATATAGCATGGAGCAATCAAAAATTATAGATACGTTGGAGACGTATCAAGCATCCCCAAGCTT